>NC_056739.1:1595403977-1595703977 GCF_019279795.1 Protopterus annectens
TGGACAGATGTTAGAATGCTATTTGCAAATAGAGCAAATCACTACTAAAGCAAAGATGGTGCTGCTAATTTGTTGCAATTGATGAGAGTTCTGAAATGATGACAGTATTATCACTCTAAGGTTTGTACATTTAATGCAGTTTAAGCAGCAGTTGCTGCCTTTTTTAGGCAGCATCCTTATTTCAACAGATTTACTGGTGTTGCAAAACACATTTCAGTAATGTGACACAGCAACAAAATTCCTTCACCCACTTTCCTTTTTGTGTTTTTTGTTCAGGTTAGGTGTGATTTCCCTTTCGGACAGCACATTGCAGTAGGTTACTTAAACAAAGGGAGGTAATGAGATTCGTGATGAACTTTAGAAAGTGATTTTACAAAGGGGAGTAGCCCTTCGCTATCTGCTTCTTTACTCTAGCTCTAAAATCACACCACCTTGATACATACTGTAGAATAGTGTGTGTGTGTTGTACCTTTAAGAATCATTTCAAGGTCAGCACGTGCATATAAATAGCAAGCACGTACTAGCTTCAGTGCCATTTTGAGACTGCGGCCAGAGAGTGAGCATGCATGAGTGTAATAGCTAGTTTGTTTAAAAGTTTATCTAAGTTAAAGGTTTTAAGCCTCAATCCTGATGTGTTTGTACATAATAAAACTGCTTGAACAGAACCCACAAAGGCTTGTCTATTTTATCCTGACCGGACGAATGACATGGTGTCAGAACTGGGATTCCAGAGATTGCTTTTCAGAGCTATGAGATGCAGAGTTAACATTGAAGGTAAACTAAGTGAACCAAGCCCAAAAAAGTGCCAAAAATGAACAAAAGGTAATGAAAACTTGCACAAACTATTTATTTTATAAAAAAAGATAGAATGGAGCATTACAAGGGCATGAACCACATTATTAAACAAGTGAGAAGCATAACATTTTAATTAAATGAAATGTTTAAAGTTAAAATATTTGATAAAACAGTCATCAGAAAAGCACATAAGGATTTCAGAATTTTCTCAGAATTGCAAAACAGTCATGTTTAAAGCAAAAATGGCATGTTTAGAGTAAACAAGTACAAGAAAAGTATAATGGGCATAAAAAAGATTAAACGAGCAAAACAAATATAATAAGGGTAAAAAGGCTACATTAAGCATAAATAAATCAAGGCGACTGCATGTTGTTTGGCAAAGTACTGTGTTTTGGCATAACTATTTTGCATTGTATTCAGGGCATAACTAGAGTTATTCAAAGTATCTCAAAGTATGTAAAAGTGCTTACAGTGTGTTCTTATTACTGTGCATTTATTCCGAAGAGTTTATTAGGGTGAAAAGTGCAACTGTTTTGTGAAGTACAGTCAAAATACAACCATTTCGAAAAGTTTCTTGTGCTGGATATGTCTGTTCGCAAAGTGCCACCATTACAGAGTGTTTCTTGCACTGTAAAGAGTAATTTAGCAAAGTAAAGCCATTTGGGGAAAGTTTCAGTGTGTTGTCTACTGTTTATTAGCAAAGTGCAGTTATTTTGAAATGTTTCTTACTCTGAGCTTCTTCTGTCCAGTTTATTTGCACAGTGCAGTTATTTTGAAATGTTTCTTACACTGATAAGGGGTGATTTCTTACAGTACAGTAATTTCAAGATTATTCCTGGGCCCAAGAGTCTTATTTCAGTTCAGTTATTCAGAGGCTTGTTATGCTATTGGGCACAGTTACAAATACTTGCATAAATTTCTGGCATATGTAGATGTGTGTGTTTATGCAAACTTGCAAAAGCCTTCACTGGTATGTGTTAATATGGCAGACAGATTTCAAAAACTCTCACCACTTCTATTTGATCAGAATGTTGCAGAGAATTGGAGAATATTTGAACAAAAGTACGCTATTTTTATACAAGCAGCTTTTTCTGACAAAGATGCATGCCCCAGAGCAGTCAGTTTGCTAAACCTAGCTGGGTCAGAGGCCATTGAAAGAGGGCATTCATTTGTGTATGCACCAGCAGTATATGAGGGAGAAGGTGAAAACTATCATACTGTTGTACAGGCTGAATCAAGGGAAGACCCTGAGTGTTTGAGACGCAAATTCGGGGAAATGTGTAATCCCCAGACAAATATTACATTAGAGAGGCATTTGTTTTACACAAGAGATCAGAAATCAGGGGAAACTTTTGCAGCTTATATTACTGACCTGAGAAACAAAGCTAAAACGTGTTGGTTTGATGATTTAAAAGATGAGTTGATATAGGGCAGGCTTGTGTGTGGTATTAATAGTACCACAGTGAAAAAGATTTTGCTTTGTGACAGTGACTTAATGCTAAGCAAAGCTATTGAGATTTGTCAAATCCATGAAGTTACAGAAAGGCACACAAGTATGCTTGCAAGTGATAAGAGCATGGTCTCAACAGACTTCAGAGCAAATGTAGACAGCCTGCAGCACATGGCTAGCAAAAGCAGGTCTAAGCACATGGTACCCGCCACCTCTGCAGGTTCCCCAGGTAAACCCTGTAGTTTTTCAGCAAGTACTAAGAAAAGGACATGCTCATTGCAGTACAAGGGTGAGTCAGCAAAATAAACATCCAGCTTTATTGTTAACTGTCACAACTGTGGTGCCAATCATGAGTCTAAAAGAGAGAAATGCTTAGCATTTGGTAAGCAATGCCACAAGTGTAAAAAATGGAACTATTTTCAAAAGTTTTGCAAATGAAGTAAACCTCACACAGTTGTAAAGGAGGGTCACTCAAAAAAGCAAGTTGATCATATAGAGAGCTACAATTCTACTCTCTATGTAGATGGTGTGTCAGTGACTGGTGAAAAGGTTGATGCAGTGAATTTGTTGGCAAGGAATGAAGTGTTTTGTACTGTAACTCCACTGAGCTTAAAGTAGACACTGGCTCAAAGTGTAATGTTATGTCAGAAGACACATTTGCTAAGGTGAGAACTGGTGAACAATTCAATGTGGCTAGTTGCGTGAAACTTGTTGCTTATGGAGGTGAAGAAATTCAAACCAAAGGCTCAGTAGTGCTTTCATGTTATTTGGCTAGGAACTGTTACAGCCTGTTATTTTATGTAGTCTGAAGACCTGTGCAGTCATTGTTGGGTCTCAGAGACAGTTTGAGAATTAATTTGCTTTCCTTTACCAAAGAAATTCATCATATAAGCACATATCCTAGTTACAATTTTGCTAAAGCTATTTTCTCAGACTATGCTGATGTTTTCAGTGACAACTTGAGTAAACTTCCAGTCGTGTATTCTATGAAGTTAGACCATGAGGTCAGTCCAGCGGTCAGACTGTCAAGAAAAGTTCCAACAGCTATGCAGAATAAAGTTAAAGCTCAGTTGGATAAAATGGTGCAGCAAGGTGTAATTTGCCCAGTCACGCAACCAACTGAATGGGTGTCATCCATAGTAGCAGCCCCCAAAAAAGGCATAGACGAAATCAGAATATGCATTGGCCCAAGAGATTTGAACAAAGCATTAAAAAGATTGCATCATCGAATGCATACAGTTAAGGAAGTCACAGCCCTAATACCAAATGCCACTGTTTTTTTTTGTTTTGGATGCAAAAAGTTCATTTGGCAAGTGATGCTTGATCGCATATCCTCATTACTGACTACTTTCAGTACCCTGTTTGGCAGATATAGATTCCTCAGGATGCCATTTGGAATAAATTCTGCAACTGAAGTCTTTCAGTGTGCAGTGGAGTAAATTTTTCAGGTTATCATTGTGCCATAATAGCAGATGATTTATTGGTTGGAGGCAATGGTGAAACAGAGCATGGCAGATACCTTAAGAAAGTTCTAGACAGAGTACGTGAAGTGAACTTAAAGCTCAATCCTCTGAAGTGCAAATTCAGACTACCAGAAGTTACATATGTAGGTCATTTACTTACTAGCAATGGCTTGCGACCAGACCTGTCCAGGTAAGAAGCCATTCTTGAGATGCAAGCACCAGATAATGTTCAAGCTCTACAACATTTGTAAGTAGATCCTGGAACTCTCTTCCAGCTGATATTACCTTACTTTCCACCTTAGGTCAATTTAAAACTAGTCTCAAACAACATTTGTCACTTAACTGGCTATGTCAATGTATCAAGCCTGGCTAACTCTCTCTAGAATGTGTAAAAATCTGTTAACCAGTTTACTGTGTAATTTAATTTAATCCTGACTTGTGCTCAGGATTAACTGTAACCTGTGGAACTTGTTTAACTTGCTTACTTAAGTAATCTCTGTAAATAGTCTGTTTGTAATATGTAATGCTGGTATTATGTAATGCTGTATCTGCTTACCCTTGGAACTTTTCTCCCAGGGCCTCCGCTGAAAATGGACATGCATCCAGTCGGACTATCCCGGTCAACAAATGTAAAATAAATAAATAAAATAAACATTTTCTTGGTATGGTCAACTATTTGGGCAAGTTTATACCAGACTTCAGTGAGTTGACAGCACCTTTGAGAGAGAGCTGACGTGCAAAGATGGTATATGCTTTTGTTTGGAACAGCTCCAGAGAGCATTTGAAAACCTTAAGCAGAAGACTGCCTCCCCACCTACATTAAGATACTATGATGTCAACAAACCAGTGAGTCTTTCCTGTGATGCTTTAAAATTTGGTCTTGGTGCAGTTGTTCTTCAAAAAGGTAGACCCATAGCCTATGCGTCTAGAACTCTTACCCAAACTGAAATGTAATATGCTCAAACTGAGAAAGAACTTTTGGCAATAGTATTTGCATGTTCAAAGTTTCGTGATTATATCTATGGTCAAGTAATTCAGATTGAAGCTGATCATCAACCTCTAGTCACTATTTTAAAGAAGCCTATGCATTCTGCTCCAGCAAGATTCCAAAGAATGATGCTCAGCTCACAAAAGTACAACTTCAAAATGGTCTATACAAAATGCAAACCAGTTTGTCTGGCTGATACCTTATCCAGATTGCCCAGAAATACAACAGAACAGCTTCATGCAGAGAATTTTGACTTTGATGTCATGGAAATGCATAATTTTTCTACCATAAGACTTGATGAGCTGAGAGATCATACAAAGACTGATCCAATTTTGCAAAAGTCAGCCACTACATTTATGCTGGATAGCTGTCAAAGCAATCTAGTGTATCACCTGAAGTGCAAACTTATTTTCCTTACAGAGATGAGATCTTAAGGGAAGATGGCATTATTTTCAAAAGTCCTAAAATTGTTGTTCCTGCTTCCTTATGACATGAATATATCCAGATTTGGCATCATGGTCACCCAAGTACCGAATCTACCAAAAGAAGGGCAAGAGGACTAGTATTTTGGCCTTCTCTAGTAAAAGACATTGATAAAGTACTTTCTTCTTGTTCAGCATGCAATAGTTCTAAACTGCATTTGTAAAAAATACCACTTCAGCTAAGTCAAGTTCCTGAACTACCTTGGTCAACAGTAGCCACTGATATATTCGAATGGAACAATCAGCATTGCTTATTGTTGGTAGACTCTTATCTGAACTGGCTTGAGATTGATTTACTACCTAATCTAACATCCACTGCTGTTATCAACAAGTTGAAACATCATTTCTCAGTCCATGGTCGTCTGCACAAAGTTATTTCTAACAATTGTACCCAATTTGCCAGTCAGTTGTTTCAGAAATTTGCAAAAGAATGGAACTTTGTACATGTTACTACTAATCCAGAATATCCACAGTCAAATGGACTAGCTGAATGTGTAGTAAAAAGTGCAAAGCAATTACTGGAGAAGTCAAAGCATGATAATACCGATGTCTTTTTGAATTTACTCAGTCTCAGAAACATACCCCGTGATGATATACTTGGCTAACCTGCTCAGACACTTTTATCTAGGCAAACCAGAACAACATTGCCTATCAATTCCAGTTTGTTGCGGCCTAAAGCTAAGAAAAACAGAACAATTAGAGCCCAACTATTCAGAAAACATTCTTTCCAGAAGTCCAGTTATAATAAATCGAGCAGATTTTTTTCATCCATTAAAAGAAGGCGAGACAGTGAGGATACAGTGAAAGGTTTCGACCGGATTGGTCAAGCAACAGGTATATGTGCTGAGCTGAGATCCTAATTCGTAGAATCTAAGGGTGTGGAATAAAAGAGAAATCACAGACATCTTTATCCTGTATCAGAATCGATATTGCAGCATTGTTCCTGTGATATAGACTCTAGATCTCAGAGCAATCTAGACAATGTTCCTGTTGCAGAACGTGTGTTACCTTGTACTTTCATTCCTGATGATATTCCTAATGTCCCCAAAGTTGAACATTCAGCAGAAACAGTCCCAGTTGCTAGACCTAATTCTAATTTCTATGTCACATGATTTGGTCACATTTCCAGACCTAGTGTAAAATACACAGCAATCTGGACATAATTATCTATATGTATTTAGTTCTGAATAATTGCATGACAAATAATTATTTGTATCGACTGCATGTCAATTAATGTCAGTATTGCATGACTCATTTCTCAAAGAGGGAGGATGCAGAATTGTGTGTGTGTGTGTCTGTGTGTGTGTGTGTGTGTGTGTGTGTGTGTGTGTGTGTGTGTGTATGCGTGTTTGTGTGTGTGTGTGTGTGTGTGTGTGTGTGTGTGTGTGTGTGTGTGTGTTTGTGTTGTACCTTTAAGAAGCATTTCAAGGTCAGCATGTGCATATAAACAGCAAACACATGCTAGCTTCAGTGCCATATTGAGTGTGCAGCCAGAGAGTGGGCATGTATGAGTGTAATAGCTAGTTTGTTTATAAGTTTATCTAAGTTAAAGTTATTAAGCCTCGATCCTGATGTGTTCGTACATAATAATGCTGCTTGAACAGAACCACAAAGGCTCGTCTATTTTATCCTAATTGAATGAGTGACACATACAAAACCAGCTTCCATGAAAAAAAAACTGCAATGCAAATTCATTTTATAAAGCAAGATATAGCACTGATTCCAGTGGGCAACAATTTTCAGACTCTGCACTGAAGGACAAACTTAGTGCTAAAAATAAAAAGGCAAATAATTCAACTTGACAGTATTTATAGCTTAAGTAGAAAACAGGAAATTCTGATGTAAGTTATTCTCACAGTATATATCAGCATTAGCATACCACATCAATACTATCACTTACAGCCAGTGTTCACACTGCTGGGTGGCTAGCCCTGGCAGAAATTCTCACTATAGAAATGTTGTAAATATTGCCTACCTTACTTTTTCCAATAAGAGTAGAGTTCAGACAGTATTAGAACAATAATTTCAGGTGAGCAATAATATATATAGAAATATACAAGAACTTGAAAAATACATACAAATTATCTTTCCTTTTCACAACTAAAATGGGTTAGAATAGATTCATAGGTTCATAGGTTCATAGGTTTATACTAGGCTATCTGCCCGAGGGCATTTACAAGCCTAGCCCATAGTTTTGTGGCTTTCACCACCCCTTTAGTATGGGGAACTATACCCATTATTTTGCTGTGCCTCTGTCGAGCAGTGACACTGAGGTAATCCCTGGGGTATAGCTGCGATCTCCCATCCATTGGTCCAGATTTCTCTTGAACAAGGCCAGCGAGGTGCTCTGTCTCACGTATACCGGGATTTTGTTCCACAGCATAGGGAGTCTTTGGGTGATGAATCTATCCCTCCAGCACATCCTATTAATAGCCGTGTCGAGGTTTAAGTCTCCCGCCCTTGTGGCTCTGACGGATCTAGATTTTTTGAGGTGAAGCATATTCATCAAATCCGGGTTTGACATGGCCTTGTATGTCAGGCACAGGTCACCTCTGAGCAAGCGGTAAGCGACTGAATAGAGCTGAAGTTCTTTCAGTCGGGCAGCATAGGACAGATTTTTGAGACCCTTTATCCTTTTGGTGAGGAACTTCTGTGGCCTCTCCAGCTGCTGCAAGTGTCGGGTCAGATACATTCCGAATGGGGCATTGTACTCAATTATTGGTCTGATGAGTGATGAGTATAGGGAAACTATGACCTCCCTTGATCTAGATGTGAATCCCTTCATGATAAGGTGGGCAATGTAGAAGGTCTTCCTAACTACTTTAGCTACATGGGTGTCGAATGACAGGCTACTGTCAACCTGGGTCCCTAGGTCCCTAATAACTTCTTCTGTGCTCAGTGGATTGCCACCTATATGGTAGCTAGGGGTAACCTTGTTTTTCCCGAAGGGTATGACTATGCATTTTTTGGCATTTAACTTTAGGCCATGGCTCTGGCACCAGTTATCCGTTTCTGTGAGACCCTTCTGAAGGATATCTGTGTCAGATGTGTTTTCAACTACGGCGCCCAGTTTGCAGTCATCTGCAAACTTTGTCAGCCATAACCCTCCTGTGTTTGCTTGTACTTTGGAAAAGTAGATGCCAAACAAGAGTGGGCCCAGGACTGAGCCCTGTGGGACACCACTTGTGACAGGCTTTGAGTCTGACATGGCGCCAGCAACTCTGACCCTGTGGGTTCTGTCACTCAGCCAGTTTGCAACCCATCTTGTGATGTATGGATTAACATTTAAGCTGATGAGTTTTTCAATGATACCCAAGTGGGGTATTGTATCGAAGGCTTTCGCCAGATCGAGGTAGGCTGTATGGACTGCCTTTCCCTCATCAATGGCTTTGGTGACTGTTTCGAAAAAGTCAACCAAGTTTAAAAGGCATGATCTGCCTTTGACAAAGCCAAACTGGGTTGGATCCAAAGTCTGCAAATTCCCTATGTCTTTATTTATGAGATCCATTATGATCCTCTCCATGGCTTTGCAGATAAGGCTTGTCAAGCTAATAGGCCGGTAATTTCCAGGGTCGGTGGAGGCACCGCCTTTATGAAGTGGGACTACTGTCGCAGTGCGCCACTCCCTGGGTATGTATCCAGAGGTGAGACTATGATTAAACAGCTGTCCTAGCTGTGGGTTTAATTCCTCGTTGAGTTCGTGGAGCACACAGCCGGGGACACCATCAGGTCCCATGGATGCTGTGTTTTTTGCTTTGGAGAGAGCAGTTCTCACTTGGGCGTTAGAGATGTTTGGGGGGCTGCAATCGTTTGGTATAGATATCTCTCCTTTTGGGGGGGAGGGGGGGAGAAGTTTGCACTGAACCTGTCAGCCAGTATGTTGGCAATGTCTGTAGGATCAGTAATCTTCACATCATTTTGAACTAGTTCTGAGCATATCTGGGAGTTTCCTCCCAGGTTTCTAACATAGCTAAAGAAGGCCTTATGATTGTCTTTTGAGTCTTTAGCTATTTTTCTCTCAAAATTTGCTTTGGATGATTTTATGAGAGCTCTTAGTTTTTTACTTGTAGTGATCAAAGGTGTCTTACCTTTTAAGGATTTTGCTCTATCTTGTAGTAGCTTCCTCCTTTTGTTGTAGAGTTTGTTTATGGCTGGGGTCCACCAGACTGGACGCTTGCCTTTGGTACAAAGAGTCTTTGTTTTGCTTGGGATTGCCTTATCCATGCAGTCCTGTAGGTGCTGGTAGAAGGCATTTGTAAGTGATTCAGCGGCTTGGGTACTGTTTTCCGCCGCTCGGGGCCTTAAAGGAGACCACACTAGTCTTTAGAAGTGTGAAGTCGGCTTTCGAGAAGTTCTTTACTGTGGTCTTTTTTATTTCAGGTGGGGGTGGGATGAGGACCTCCAGCGAGATTAGTTTGTGATCTGATCTCACCAGTGAGGGGTATACTTCCGGTGTTGAACATTGTGCTCCCATGTTCGTGATGATGAGATCAAGTATGTTTTCTCCTCTTGTGGGGATGGTGACTAGTTGTTCCATGGCATTTGAGTTTATGAATTCCAGGAACTTTTGGGCTACGGTGTTTGGGCTTGAGTAGTGTTCCCAGTCTATATTAGGGTAATTGAAGTCACCTAGTATGATGGTGGTTGGAGATACATTTATCCCCTCCAGTGTTGTCAGGAAAGCCATGTGAGGTTCCTGAGTTTGTGAGGGTGGCCTGTAACATGCTACAATTTGCAGAGCAGTCTTGCCTATGGTTAATTGCACCTGGATGGTCTCCGATGCATCGTGCGTTGCCACCAATCTTGAGGTGTGGGTGTCCTTGATGAATATGGATACCCCCCCTTTCTTGGTATTGTCCGGATTTTGGGGCCGGAACGCATGATATGAGGTAAAACCTGATAGTGCTGGGGTGCTCTCAGGAGCCTTGAACCAGGTTTCTGTCACAGCACAGACATCGATGTTCTCCATACTGAGAAGGGCCTCGAGTGCGTGCATTTTGAGATTGAGACTTCTGGCATTGAGCAGCATTACCCTTAGTTTTTTCCATTTTGTGTTCTAGAGTGGTAGGTTTAGAATTTGAGCCTTGCCTAAAAAGGCACTATGGGGTGGCAAGAGCCTTTGCCAATATCCGGAATCCTAGGGTGACAGGTGCAAGCCATCCCTTGCGAAGCAGCGTGGCTTGTCCAGCATGTCATCCCAGGCAGACAGACATTGGATCCCCTTTGAATGACACCAGAGTTTAAGCCAATTGTTAAAACTGATCATCTTATCTCTGTATTGTGGCATCATTCTTGGTGAAGGTAGGATACTGCTCAAGGTCAGGGTCATACCTGCCTGGGCTACATAATCAGAGAGCTCCTCAATGTCTCTTTTCATGTAGTCCAAGGAGGTACGTCTCAGGTCGTTTACACCAGCGTGGACAATGACTGAGTCGATTTGTACCTGCTGTTGAGAGACCTGAGTGCTTGCGTTATGTGGCGGATTCTAGCGCCCGACAGGCAGCTTACTGTAACCCTCTCCTTACTCAGTCTGGTGAGCGGGACGCCAGTGTGTCTGACTATGGAGTCACCAATGACTAGTGTGTCTGGCATTGTGTTTGGCCTTAAGGGCTGTGACTGTTTGACACTCTGACTGTGAGGTCTATGTGTTGCAGGTGTTGTGTTCTGAGGTGGTAGTTGTTTGGGTGTCTGCTTTGGTGGCCTCTGCTGTTTTGGTAGATTTTTGATCAGAGCCTCCGAGTATGTCTTTGTGTGTTTATGTGTATGATTTGAGGTTGTGATGGTACTATGTGAGACTGGGTCTATAGTGTGTGTGGTAACCTTCTCCTCCTGTCTGGTCTTGCCAGTCCTATGTTGAGAGAGCTCAGCCTCCAGTTTGGCCGTATAGTTGCATCTCTCGCATGTATTTGTGTTTTGTGGGAGGAGGAGAGGGTTGTCTGTGTACATGAGGCAATTGTAACATTGCCTCAATATTCCCAGGTTCACCAGCTGAGCAGGAGAGGACACTAGCAACTGATCCTCGACATGCTAGAAGGAATGGACAAAAAAACTTTGAAAGAGATTCCGGGGGATGTGGGTGACCGAGAAATGGGGTTTGCCTTTTTTGGGGTACTATCTATAACAAGAGTGATGTATCAAGGTGATAAGTACTGTAGGAGCAAGTGCTAGGTTTAACAGATAAAGAATAGTCTACTCGGAGTCAGGTAGAGATGATCTTTTTAGCTATAGGATATGCTGATTAGATCAGTAGAATAGTTCGAGGAAGGTAGTTTTAAGGGAAAATTTGAAGAGTGGACTTTAGGTAGCCCGAATAGTTTAAACCTGCTTAACCGGCACTGCCCTAGTGTGCAACGGTGGCAGCTCCGCGCTAAATCGCGCTAAACTGCGCTAACGCGCGTTCAGCGTGTTTTATATCAGGGGGCTGAAAGAAGCTAGGAACTGGCCCAAAATGACCAATAGACTACAAGTTACTGGCTGAAACCTCACAAAACTGGACCAACAGGCAGCTCAATGATTCCCACTCCCACTGGTAAGCAAGGGAACTTCCTCTCTTCCAAATTAGGCAAAGAATCAGTAACAGGCACTGCAAACAAAGTCCAGGGATCAGCAAGCTCTGAAACTGGACTACTCTAGCTCAGTAAGGCGGGAAAACAAGAGATATTTTTTTTTTTTTTTTTTAATTAAGATACATAAACAGAAGGTGTGGGGGGCACATGGGGAGTGCAGATTAACTTTCATCACTGCAACCCTCTTCTTAAAGGCTTGCCACTCATCTCATTATAGAACTTGTAATTCTGTATGCATTACTAGTCAGAAGTAGTAGGCTGGTACAGGAATGTACTTAGGTAGAGCTTGCTACTGCACACTAGAGGTCAGGGGAAGGCAACCTTTATTGTGCAATGAGCCAAAGTATTGCCTTCTACTCCTGTAAAATGTTCAGAAGCCACCAGATCAACCACTAGAGGGGTGGCAAGTGTAATAACCGGATACAAATGTTTTAAATAACTTAATGTCATTCAAAGCTCAAACTTGAAAGTAAGCTGTCAGAAAAGTAGCCTATAATGTCACCATCAAAATGTTCTCTTCTGCTATTATGCAGTGGAGTCCCATGCAAAATGTGCTTGAGTGCTACTCTTTGGCAGTGGTGCTTGGAGTTGCCAATGCCTAGTCCTGCTACGGAGGTTACTCACATTTACTCCTAATTTCTTAATCCTTTGGAATGAAGTACGCAACATAGTGTTTACAAAGAAACTATTGGGGAGGCTGACTGCATTTTCTTGTTACTGCTTTCATTGAGGAAAGGAATAATGATTTAATTTCAATTTGGGACTAGATAAAACGTAGTTTTTAAAACATCAATCTTGCTTGAAATCTTCAACAGGTACAACAAGCACTGACATTTTATATACATTTATGGAGCGTGTCCGTAGGATTCCGCACGAAAATTCACATAAAAATATAAGCAACACAGAAAAGCATGCAAAAAAACAAGTAGTGGAGGTGGTAGGGTCAGCCTATGCAATACCATTTCCCCTTTTCTTTTCTTATTCTTAGAAGCAGTGGTCAGATAAACAAGTCACAGGACAGCGGGGTGTACCCGAGTCCTTTTCCACTATGTTAAATGGAAATGTTCTACCTCTAAAATATGACATGAAAGCAAACACTGTCCACCTAAACGTTTTAAGATTTACATATGTATAATTTATTACACAGGTTATTATAACACCGGAAATTATATTAACTACAATGCATCGTGTTAATGCAAAATAGCTGTAAGGGAACCACGGCGTATCTTAGAGTACACGGTACGTATATCTTCTTTACACTGGCAGTTCCAATCGTACCGTAGTCGTCTCCTCACAACCAATACCAATATCATGGGTTTGTTGTATACACCAAATGAATTCTGAATATTACATCGGGTCACTTGTTTTACGTTTAACAATTAGCCGCATACAAACAAGCAAGTTTCATAACGATTATTATTATTTTTTTTTTTTGGGGGGGGGGGGGGTACTTACACTTCTTTCATTTATTTATTTTCATTCCTTTAACATGAAGTGACAAGTAGAGTATTCATAACACCTACCAGAGATCACGTTTCCAGTCTTCACACTGGCCTTCTCTGTAACTGAATGCTCCATTTCACGTTTTGCTTCAAGTCTTCCGACTTTGGACTGTCAACGTTTCTGCTGGTTCTGATGTGACAGGTCCCCAAGACTGTCGTACTCTACAAAACAAGTTTCTCGCTTCTCCACCGAAATGCAAGTGCTGAAAAAATCACGGGACCCATAAGTCAAACTTGTTAAAAGTAAGTATCTTTACGGTAACAAGCACGAAACACTTCAAAAATTCCTTCGGTGTCTACTCTGACAGTCTGTCAGTAATACGCACGTAAGAGAAAAAACACAATCTCGTGGTGTCGTGCTCGTGGAAACCTGTTATGACACATCTTCGGCTGAAAGGATACTGTATTATATTAAAAAAAAACATGTTCTTATTAATACATGTCCACAATAATCAAGAAGCATTTTTATCTCAGGCAATATTTAAGTTCAGAGACGGAAAGCTGTTTAAACAGGCGCATTTAGGGTCTCTAACGAAGTTTCACCTTTACGAAATACCAGTTCATTTTTTTTGACAGGAATAAAAACTTAACACAAATAACTTAAAGGGAATGTGTAGTATACTATTTGCAGTAATGGCCAAAGCAAATTTGGAAATGTGACATTTCGCACGGACAAATATACCGACAACCAGTACCTCTCAACTGTACAGATTTTTGCAGAATGTCCAGATATTTGCCTCATATGTTTCGTCCGTTTTTCATAAATTGTGGGTTTCTGGCAAATTAGTGGCAAAGCATTAAAGATTGAAGTTAGAAAATGATAACAGAGGTTTGCGTTTCAGACTTCATACCCTTCAGAAAATATATGCTAATACAAAGCCTGTTGTTCTGTCTACTTTCTAAGTTTTAAAAGCCATATTTAAAAATTGTTTTGGGGCCTTTATCTTTATTCGTGGCTTTGCCCAGATTTCTTGCTCTAAAACTTCGTGAGGTATGGTCTGGACTCTGCTTTGTTGCCAAAATAAAAGCTTACACTTCTAGAATTTGAGATGTATTTGTTGTTTCATATAACGTTAACATATTTCGGGAAGAAAAACATAATTTATGCAACAATTAGAGTAAATTGGATTTTGTCTTCAAATTTCAGAACAAATGCCATTTTTTCTTGTTTTTCTCAGGACACTGTTGCTCAAATAGACACTGTGAGGTGTAACGAGGAACAGACGGTAACTCTAAAAATTATGCATTTGGTACGAATATTGCGATTTCCTGTAAATATAGTATAACTCTTAATAAGAATGGCCAGTTGCATAATATACTATGAGTCTACAACGTGTGTTTTTTTACGTTTAAAAAAGAAAAAAGAACAAAAACTAAACACTTGCAGTTTGCACAGATGGTAGGTGTGAGTTATTCAATGCAAACTATAGAAATAAGTTGCTATATTCAGTATCTGGAATGCAGCAACCAATGTGTATGGTAACCAATGTGTATGGCTGTCTCTGGCCACAAGTAAAAGCTAGAAAGCAAACATAAAATGGCAAGACATGGGGTTGCAAACTATTAATTGTGCCTTCTGTATATGATTTTAAATGTGTTCCTTCAGGTCAGTCTGCATATTTTGGCAATGTTATAACATTTATATCTTAGGACAAAGTTCAGTACTGAATAGCACAACGGGTGGCACGGGGGATGGCACATGCCTCCATGAAAGTGGGTGCAGTCCCTGGGAATACTAAAAAATGCTTGATGCTGTAAATGCTAAAATAAATGCTTGATGCTTAAGATTGAGTATGTGCAGTCATATGTAAGTTCCCAGGCAAACACAGCTGAGCCTTTTGAATGTCTTCAAGCCTGGAGATTGTGAAGCAGAGGTATCCATTACTATATTTTAAGAAGTAAGTTGGTGAGAGAAGAAAGTGTGCCTTTAGGAAAGTGGTGGTTACTATATTTTAGTCAATGTGTGTGTGTGCACTTGTGCATCTAATGCCCCAGTTAGATAAAGAGGTTCTGGTTAAGTGACTTAATCAGAGTCACTCAGATGGAGGTAGAATGAATCAAACCCTCTACCCTTGTGGTAGCTCATTAAGAGCTTGGATGCTTAATCCTCCACACCAAACCTCCCTTAGCTTTATTTTGTTCGTAAGTCAGTCATTAGAGTTTCATAGTTCTCATTGTTTGGAAAATGCATGTCCATGCAACACCTGTTGTAGTTCAGTTAACCTTTTACGTGAATTAGAGTTGTCTGTTTTTTAAGGCTCTGAGATAGTCAATGATACAGGGTTTGAATCTTCCCACTTCTGTCTACAGTCTGACTACAGTGTGACTGGGAGCAAGTCACTCAGACAGTATTCCTAGGTCACCTCTAAAAAGAAACACTTAGTGGATTTACAAGGTTAACAAATAGATGAAAATAGTATTTAAAAATGTCCCCAGTTCCCACAACCTAATAATTTTTATCTTTGTCCAGAATTCTTGAGCAAAGAAATTGAAAATGATTTTGGTCTGTCCCTTGTAAAAATATATGGCTTTCTGGCAAATTGGTGTGGATTATATTCACTAAATAATGTCAGGCTTGTGAGTTTCAGGCTCTGTGTCCTTCAGAAAATGCTTGCTAATGCAATTTTCTGAGTATGTAAGAGAGAGATTTAAAACATGTTCCTGATTGCTGAGTCTTTGTCTTTGATTCTTGAGCTAAGAGGCTAGGAGTGCATGGGGTGTCTGCAAAGGGATGCACTGTATGGTTGCCAATGTTCATAGGTTCATAAGTGTGCACTAGGCTAGCAACCACTAGGGCCCTTTTTAAGCCTAGCAATGCATCCAACTCTCTGAGAAGTTTTGATGCCCTTGAAAAGTGTAAGCAGAGGCTTGGGTAATAAAGCATTTACTAGCAGGGGTCTGAGTGATGAACCGTTTACAGGCTACCTCTATCCATTTGAGGCATAGGTGCCAAACCAAGTATGAATTTCCTGTTCCCTATCCAATTGTCCAATTTACACTTGAGTTGGGACAGGGAGAAACTGCTTCACTCAGATGGGAGAGCCTGTTTCAGAAAAGGGTTAATCTCTGGCATATATAGCTGTATCTCCAGCAGGTCCTGTTTATATCACAGGCAATGTTTAAGACTTCAGAATGGGCAATTATGGTGCTGTTTGTTTTGTGGATATGCAGAAGGTCCATCAGGGTAGAGTCAGACAATTTCTTGTATGCCAGGCATAGATCTTCTCTCAATAACCTGTGGAAAACAGAATACAAGGATAGAGCTTTTAGCGATGAACCTCTGTGGATGCTCCAATTGTTAGATGTGCCAGGTCAGCTGCATACCAAATGGGGCATTGTACTCAATGATTGGTGTGGTGAATGCTGAATACAGTGGAACAATGAACTCTTTGGACATAGATGCCATGCCTTTGTGTGTAAGTTGCGCAACACAGAATGATTTCCTCCCTACTGCAGATATGTGATGGTCCAAGGCTAGATTACTGTGTGTATGTGTCCCCAAGTCCCTGACTCCTAGGTCATCTCTTAGGGGTATGTTGTCAATGTGCTAGTTATAAGGGATGGATGACTTCCTGAAGGATACTGTTATGAATTTATTGGCATTTAATTTTACTCCATGGCTCTGACACAAGTTATTTGTCTGAATCAGCCCTTCCTGGAGAACATCAGTGCTGGTTGGGGATTGTATGATTGCTCCTAATTTGCAATTCTTTGCAGATTTGGTCAACCAAAAGCCCTTGACACTGGCCTTAACTTCTGAAAAGTAAATGCTAAAAAGGAGCAGTGCCAGGACTGATCCAAGAGAGACTCCACTTGTGACTGGCCTCTTTGTAGAGGTGGACTCCACAGTTCTAACTTTCTGGCTTCTGTCTGTGAGCCAGCTGGCTATCCATTGGGTACCCTAATGGTTTATATCAAACCTCTTAAGTTTATCAACAATGCCCAAGTGGGATATTGTGCCAGATATCGTAGCCTGGTCAAGGTAAGCAGTGGAAACAATTTTGCCCTCATCCATTACTTTGTTAACGAAAGAAGTCCACCAGGCTGACTAGACATGACTTTACCTTGACACAAATGAACTGGGTTGGGTCCAGTGTCTGGAGGTTTCCTATGTCATTATTGATCATTTCCATGATAATTCCTTCTGAGGCTTTGCATATCAGACTAGTGAGACTTACAGGTAGGTAGATGACCCACCTTTGTGCAATGGAATGATTGTTGCTGTTCCCCATTCATAAGGCATGAAGCCTGTTTGGAGGCTATGGTTAAATAGTGATTCCAGAAGGCCTGACAGGTCATGTTTCATGCTGTTTAGAAGGCATCCTGGGATATTGTCTGGGCCCATAGATGCAGTGTTCTTGGCCTTAGTGATTGTAAGGGGAGTTATATTTAATGATATTTCCTGAGGGGAGATTGAGGGGGAAAGAGGAGTAAAGTTAGAGGTGAATTTGTCTGCCAGTAGGTTTGCTATATCTTCTGGCTCAATACAGGTGGTTCCATTAACAGTGAGTTTTGCACACAAATGTGTATTGCATTTGAGGTTGCGGACATAGCTAAAGAATGCCTTGTAGTTGTCCTTGATGTGGAAGGCCAAATGTATCTCAAATTTGGCTTTTGTAGACATTATTTCTCCTCTGAGTTGGGTGGCTGTGGTGGTACAGCGGTTAGCATTCCCATCTCACAGCAAGAGGTTCTCTGGTTTTATCCTCGGCTGGGGTGCCTTCTGTGCGGAGTCTGCATGTCCTCCCTGTGGTCGCGTGGGTTTTCTCCGGGTGCTCCAGTTTCCTCCCAAAGACATGCTGAAGGTGGATTGGACACTCTAAATTGGCCCTAGGCATGAGTGTGTATGTGTGTGTGTGTGTGTGCCTTCTGTGGAAGGTTGGGCGTGGGGCTGGCAACCTGACACTGTAAAACTCCACTGCCAATCATGAGCGGACAGATGATCTGCTGTGGTGACCCCTAACTGGGAAAAGCTGAAAGAGAAGAAGATTTCTCCTCTGAGTTGTTTGTTTAGTTTGATGAGAGTAGCTTTAGCCTACTGGGTGCTACATATCCTAATTTTCGCCATGATTTTCTTCCTACTGTTTTCAAGTCTATTGATGATATGATTGCAACAGAGTGGTGTGCTTTTTGAGCTAGATGTGTATTTATTCCTGGTGGGTACAGCTTCCTCTTTGAAGTTATTAACATGCTTATATAGGGTTTCTGTGAACAGCTCCATGTAGGCAACAGTGTTCTCAGGGTTTATGGGGGCTTGAAATTTTTCAGGTTATCACTAAATAGTAGGAAGTTAGCTTCAGAGCAATTCCTGTGCATTCCAGAATTAGCTGGGGTTCCAGTTTTTCCTTTTACTTCAAAGCAAAACATTTTGTGGTCTGATCTTACCAAAGAGGACATTATGAGGTGTGCAGTGCTCTTCCACCTTAGTGATGATCAAATCCAGTATGTGTGCACGCCTTGCCGGGATATTAACAGTCTGGTCCAGGGAGTTTGTGCTCACAAAATCCAGGAATCTCTGTGCTTGCATGTTTGCTGTTGTGTATGATTCACAGTTAATAGTGGGGTAATTAAAGTAACCCATGAATATAGTATTGGGATGGAATGTGAGTGTTTCCAGTAAGCATAAATACATGATATGGATTTCCTAGGTCATAGAGGGGAACCTATAGCTTCCAAGGAAGTGGTATGGGATTTTGCCTCTGGTGATTTTAATGTAGAGCAGCTCAAGTGCATTGTCCTGTTTGACCAGCCTTGAGGTATATTTATTTTTGATGCAAATCAAAACACTTCTACCTTTAGTCCCTGTCTGTGTAGTGGCTGGTCTAAATGTGCAGAAGGTATGTATTATAGCCTTGTACTGCCGATATGCTGTCTGTGGCTTTAAACCATGTCTCAGTGACTGTGTAGACATCAGCATTCTCTAGAGTGAGGAGAGCTGGTAGGGAATGGAGTTTTTTTTGTTTAGACTCCTAGCATTGAGTAGTAACACCTTTAAATTGTCTTGGTTTAGATTTCCTATTTCGGAAGTACTTTCAGTTTAGCATTGCCTAAAATGGCACTATGGATGAGGACAATGTTTTTAGATAGTATTCAAAAGCCTAGAAGGGAGAGGTGCAGGCCATATGGCAAAGCAGCATGATCTGTTGACCATCTCCTCCCATGCTGACAAATATTGCACCCCCTTAGAATGACACCAGAAACTAAGCCAATTATAGTCAGTCATCTTCAGTTCATGTTTTGTAATCCTCATTGGAGAACGTAAAATGCTAGGCTTATACAGCCTGGGACACACATACCGAGACCTTCATGATGTCTTTCTTCATATAGTTGAGGGAGGTACATCTCATATCATTTACACCCACATGGACTATGACTTGGTCATACTGGTACTGTGGTCTAATGACCTAAGTGTGTGCGCAGTGTGGCAGATCCTGGCTCCTGATAGGCAACTGACCATGACTTTCTCCTTACTCAGCCTGGTGAGAGGTATATCAGTGTGTCTCACAATGGAGCTTCATGAGATGTGACTGTATGTGTTAATGACATGGGTGTTGTTTTGAAGAGTACATTCAAGGCTGCTGAAGGCATTTGTTATGTGTACTTCATCTAGGAGGTCTTCTGGGTTTAGGAAGATGACATCTAAGTACCTCAGCATGTGTAGGTGTATGTGTCTGATTTGTACTGTGTTTGATGGGTGCAGCGTGCGTACTACAATCTGGTTGACATCTGGAGTGCTTTTATGTGAGAACTTTGCCACCAGTGACATTGTATAAATACTTCTCTCACATACCTTATCAGTTTGTTTGTAAATTAGCTGTCTGTCAGTAAATATAAAACAATTTCTGCATTGCCTCAGGATGCCCATATCCGCAAAGCTGGTAATGGAGATACCGAGAAAGCTCATATCCATAGCGTCAGACCCTTTTTTATTGATTCAATGGGTGCTGTGAGAATATAAATTAATGTCAGGAGTATCTGGTTTGTAACTCTGAGGGCAGTGCTTGTCACCACAAACTAGTTGCTTTGTATGCAACTAGGTATTGGTGAAATTTAAAGTGTGCTTTTATAGGAAAAATGTCAACTCATGATGTCTGCATTTATACAGGGCACTGCCAAACACTTGAGGGGGAAACTGTAAAGTTGATCCTGATGATTTATGGATGAAGTATTTAGAGAGATGTTCTGAAGTTTGGTTAGATAGCAACTAATGAAGCAGTACTTACTGAAAATAAAAAAAAATATCTTTGTCAAGAACAATGAATAGTGGGGATTCACATAATTGGCTACTACCTGGCTACTGTTAGTGTTGGTCTCACCATGGCTTCATGCTGCTGGGATACAATGCCCCTTTGCTTCTTCTTCTCTCACCAGAAGCAAAATTGTAGCACCAATCCCAAGATGAGAAGCAAGCTACAGGCCCTTTGGTGTTCAACAGTCTAGTCCCAGATGATGCAGGAGTCTGTAGCCTGTTATAGCCTTTTCCTGGCAGATGCCTTGAACAGCAACTATACCAGTCAGGAAGGACCCACACAGACACTCACTGCCCAATCAGAGAAAGTCAGGAATCAATGCCCTCTGGTCCTTCTCAGTCAGGAGAAAATTGGTAGCAGAAAGTGCAAGCTAGCACCTATGAAGCATTTATGAGGCTTATAGTGATCAGCAGTCTCCAGGAAATAATGTCCCTGCGCTGCTTCTCTCATAGGAGCAAAACAGAAGCAATAATCCCAAGATGACTACTGAGAGACAGAATGTGAGCTTGCCAATAACTGGTGGTCTTGGACTAGATGGTGCAGATTTTAAAGGTAATATGAAAAAAAAATGATTTAATATCCTAAGAGTTGCTGTGTGCACTAAGCAGTTAGATATGAAAGAGGGGGTAACTCAAGCTTTAGCAAGCTAAGGGGAGAGCCACTCATTTTACAAGAGCAAGATCGATTGGACAGGGGTGGGCACTTATTATTCTGGCTCTATGTAATACAGTGGGATGGTCAATAAATTTACATAGCTGTGGGGAATGACTTAAAAAAATGATAATTTTGTGTTTACTGACAATAGTTAATGGAAAGCAGAGAGGAAAGGAAATACACAGTCAAATTAACATAAGGGAAGGATAACTACAGAGACAGTTGAGTCTAAAAGCACTATAGGATCCTAGGAAGTTACTAGGCTATTGGCCCTGAGGTCCTTACAAGCCTAGCCAAGAATTTAACTCATGTTACAACAAGTCAGCACCCTATGCCACTGTCCAGCAGGGACACAAGTGGAATCCCAGGGGTGTATTTTCTGTTCCCCATCCAGTTATCCAGGTTGCACTTAAAAAGGGTTAATGAGGTACTTTGCTTGATGTGGACAGGGAGTCTATTCCACAAAAGAGGGAGTCTATGGGACATTAATCAGTCCCACCAACAAGTCCTATTGATGTCATAGACCAGGTTGAGATCACACGTGTGGGTTACTCGAGTGGAGCTTGACTTGTGGCTATGCAGCAGTCCCATCAAGGCGGGGTTTGAGATTTCTTTGTATGCCAGGCAGAGGTCACCTCTGAGAAGTCTGTAGGAGACTGAGTAGAGGGACAGGACCTTTAGCCTATCTGTGTAGGGTAGATGTTTGAGGCCCTGGATTCTCCTTGTGAGGAACCTCTGTGGTCTCTCCAGCTGCTGCACGTGCTTTGTGAGGTACATGCCGAAAGGGGCATTGTACTCAATAATGGGTCTTATAAGGGAAAAATACAGGGATGTTATGACCTCCTTGCCCCTGGATGAGATACCCTTACTAATGAGGTAGACCATGTAGAAAGCTTTCTGTACAATGGAGGCAATATGGTGGTCAAAAGTCAGTTTGCTATCAGCCTAGGTGCCCACGTCCCTCATAACTGTTTGCATGCTTAGGACCTTATTATCAATATGATAATTTGTGGGGATCTCACTCTCTCCAAAGGGAATGATGATGATGATGATGCATTTTTTGGCATTCAGTTTGAGGCCATGTTTCTGGCACCAGTCATTTGTTTGGATGACACCCTCTTGGATGATGTCCACATCACTAGGGGAATTGATGAAATTGATGACAGCAGCCAGCTTGCAGTCATCTGCAAAAGTGGTCAGCCATAGCCCACTGGTTTTGGCCTGCACCTCATAAATATATATCCCAAACAGCAGAGGCCCCAAGACCAATCCCTGGGGTACACTGCTCATTATGAGTCGACTGCTTGAGGTGGCTTCCCCCATTTTGACTAGGTGGGTTCTATCATTGAGTCAGTTTGCTACCCATCTGGTAACATGTGGATTGATGCCTAGTTGAGAGAGTTTATCTATTATACCCAAGTGGGGAATATTATCGAAGGCTTTGGCCAGGTCAAGTTAGGTGGTGTCCACTGTCTTCCCCTCATCCATGGCTTTGGTGACTGTCTCAAAGAAGACAACCAAATTTAACAGGCATGACCTTCCCCTTGACGAAACCAAACGGTGTGGGATTGAGTGTCTGGAGGTTGCCAATGTCCTTGTTAATGAGGTCCATGATAATCTGCTCCATGGCCTTGCAGATCAGGCTAGTTAGGCTGATGGGTCTATAATTTCCTGGATCGGTGGATGCTCCATCTTTGTGCAAAGGGAAAACAGTGGCTGTCCTCCACTTGTCTGGCCTTAAGCTGATATTCTGGCTTTCGTTGAATAGGATACTTAATGGTGCTGCAATTTCCTGCCTGAGTTTATGTAAGATGCAACCCGGGATGTTATCAGGTCCCATGGAGGCTGTATTTTCTGCCTTTGAGAGGGCAGTGATAACTTGCTCCCTAGAGATAAGGGGAGGGGGCAGGTACTGAGTATGTCCTATTTTACTGATGGAGAAGACAGAGGGGTAACATTTTCACTGAACCTGTCTGCCAGCAGGTTGGCTATATCTACAGCATTTGTGTATGGGGTATTCTTGACCACCAGTTCTCAGCAGATCTGGGTGCTTTCCTTGAGCCTCTGGACATATGTGAAGAAGGCCTTGTGATTGTCTTTAGTAGATGTGGACAGTTTGGACTCAAAGTTTGCTTTGGAGGATTTTACTAGTGGTCTTATTTGCTTGTTCAGGCTAAGGATAGACTGCTTACAGTTAGGCACCTGATCCTTCTTGGTCCTGGACAGCATTTTTTTCCTTTTATTATAGAGTTTATTTATTGCAGATATCCACCAGACAGTGTTACTCTTTCGTGGGGAGGATGATTTTGTCCTGTCAGGTATTCCTGATTCCATGCAGCTATATAAATGTTAATATAGTACTTTGGTGTAGGTTTGGACATATGTGCAAGTTTCTATGGAGAGGGAGGGAACTGTGAAGCTGTTTATACCTTCCCTCAGGAGGTTGTAATCAGCTTTGGAGAAGTTTTTTTGTTTGACACTAGCTGGGGGGGGGGGTGTTTGGAGGGATAGTGACTTCAAAAGTGACCACTTTGTGGTCGGATCTTATCAGGGATGATGACACTGTATAGATGCTGCATTAGTTACTCATGCTGGTTAATACCAAGTCCAAGATATATTCACCTGTTGTAAGGATGTCAACTATCTGGTCCAAGGCATTTGCATTGACAAAATCAAGTAATCTCTGTGCAGTTTTGTTTTGGCATGAGTATTTCTTCCAATCTGTTGTTAGATAGTTAAAGTTGCACAGGATCAGGGTAAAGGGTTGAATCTTGATAGATTCAAAGAGTTCCAGATAGGTGGAATGGGCATCTTGAGTCAAAGTTGGAGGCCTATAGCTAGCTATGATTTGAATAGGGGGTCTTGTCAATTGTTAACTGCACCTGGAGTGTTTCCTGTGCATCATACTGCTTGACCAGCCTGGAGGAGTACATGTCTTTTATATATATTGCAACTCCACTTCCTTTTGCTTTGCTGCCCATGGTTTGGGGTCCGAATGTATGATAGGATGATTAACCTGGTATGGCTGGGGTGCTCTCTACAGCTTTGAACCAATTTTCTGTGACTGCACAAATGTCAGCATCTTCCAGGGTTAAGAATGCTTGCAATGAGTGCAGTTTCATCTTTAGACTCCTAGCATTTAGCAGCATGACCTTTAATTTAAGTTTTGATGAAATGTTCATGTTGCAGGTTTGACCTCATAGCATTTCCTAAAAAAGGCACTATGAGGGAGGCAAGAGCCTTTGCCAGGAGCCTGAAGCCCAAGGGAGACAGATACAGGCTATCTCTGGCAAAGCATCATGGTTTGTCAATCATGTCATCCCAGGCTGTCAGGTACTGGATACCCTTGGAATGACACTGGAAACTAAGCCAATTGTTAAAGTCAATCATTTTATGTTTGTATTGATGCATCATTCTGGGTGATGGTAGAATCCTGCTTAAGGCTAGGAACATACTGCCTGGGACACATATTCAGAGAGCTCAATCATGTCGCTCTTCATATAGTCCAATATAGTCCAGGGAGGTACGTCTCAAGTCATTCACACCAACATGGACTATGATAGAGTCATAACAGTACCTGTTGTGAGACTTGAGTGAATTGGTGATATGGTGGATTCTGGCACCTGACAAACAACTAACTGTGACTTTCTCCTTATCCAGCTTGGTAAGGGGCACATCAGTGTGTCTCACAACAGAGTCTCCTATGACTAATATGTTGGGTTTATGTTTAGGCCTTAGTGGCTGTGAGACACAGGTGTGTGGACTATGTGTAGTGTGTGGTGGGCAGTGGAGATGGTGTGTGTTTTTGCCTAGGAGGTCTCTTTTCTTTGGGTATGTTTTTGTTGAGGACCTGCACATATGTGGGGTATGTTGTGTAGGTGTGGGTGGCGTTTGAGGTATGGTGTTTGTGTTGACAACCTTCTCAGTGCCAGATATACTGGCTTATGGGGGGAGAGCAATGACACTAGGTGCTTGATGTAATTGCATCTCTCACAAATTGTGTTCCTAGGTGTTAGTAGTAGAGGGTTGTCCATGTACATGAGGTAGTTGCTATACTGTCTTAGGATGCCCATATCAACCAGACTGGCAGGAGAAAATGTAGGAAGTTGTCCATCCATATTTGTCAGAAACTGAGGGAGAGAGGCCAGAGAGAGCTAAGACGGTAAAGGACGGAAGGTCTAAGAGTAGTACTACTAGGTGATCACACAAGTGTTACTAAGAGAAATTTGTATCTGGAATACCTCCAAAAGGGTTAAAAACATACAGCTGAAGCAATGGATGCAGCTAACCTGTATCTAGACTATGCTACTCAATTTAAGGTTAGGAACACAGTAAAAAATTCACAAAGAAGCACAATTTAACCACTTACAGACAAAAGAACAGAACTCACAGTATGAAAAAATACAGTTAAACAGAAACAAAATGCAGTAAAATGCAGTTAAACAGTAATGAATTGCAGTAGATAACAATGAAATATAATCAGTAAATTGCTTTAAACCAGTAGCTCACAATCACAACAGTGAAAGACAACTCAAATAAAGCAGCAATTCAGTAGAATACTGTCAACGATTTAATAAGGCTATCGACAAGCAGTAATAAACACGGCAAACTAAATGCAGTTAACACCTAAGCACAAGCAGCAAAATGAAGTAGGAAAAGGCATCATTTTTTTTTTTTTTTTTTTTTTTTAGTAGAAAGTGAGGAGGCAGAAGATAATTCAAGGTTGAGAAGCTAAAGCTGTGGACCTTCACAACGTCTCACTGTACACAGTAGAATGAGATGATATAATGGGACTGGGGGAGTGTCCAATATCAAATTTATACTAGAGGCGGGCAACTCAAAGCCACCAAGCTTTTAAACCACAACAGCAGCTGAGCGGGTGGGCAGAATACAAAAGATCAGAACAGAGGTTAGATTGAATTCACTAAGTCTAAAAAACAGTTGCACAGTTTAATCAGATATGCAGCAAATGTTTTTACTAAATCAGAAGTGCAGAAAACATTTGAAAATAAGCACTTAATCTTTTCCAAGATCACAACAGAGCAATGGCAGAAGGCCTGTCTCACTGCAGCTTTTAGAAAACAAGTACAAACTAGTTAAAAATACTGGCTATTTAAGGCAGAGAAACAAAAAACAGCCAAATTATCCAATCAAAAAACACAGCCTTGCAGTAATGCCTCTAGCTAGATCAGACCAGACTGAATCCCCCCTCCCATGAAGAAACAGCTAGGTCTCTCTAGACAAAAAATTTCACTACATGCTCTAAAGGTCACAAACAATAATAGATATTCAGCTGTATGCTAATGTTTTTCAAGTACAGCAACAAGCAAAAACAGGCAAAATAAAAGGAGACATGGATCAGAACAGAGGTAAGTACTGAATTCACTAAGTCTAAAAAACAGTTGCACAGTTTAAACAGATATGCAGCAAATATTTTTTTCTAAATCAGAAGTCCAGAAAACAGTTGAAAATAAGCACTTATCTTTTCCAAGATCACAGCAGAGCAATGACAGAAGGCCTATCTCACTGCAGCTTTGAGCAAACAAGTACAAACTGGTTTAAAACACTGGCTATTTAAGGCAGAATAAGCAGAATAACAGAAAACATCTAAATTATCAAATCATAAAACACAGCCTTACAGTAATGCCTCTAGTTAGATTAGACCAGACTGAATTCCTCCTCCCACAAAGAAACAGCTAGTCTTTTCTAGATAAAAGATTTTACTACACGCTCCAAAGGTCGCAAACAGTAATAGATATTCAGCTGTATGCTAGTGTTTTTCAAGTACAGCAACAAGTAAAAACAGATAAACAAAAAGGAGACAAGGATCAGAGAAGAGGTAAGGTTTGAATTCACTAAGTCTAACCCCACCCCCCATCTGTGGGAGGGTGGAGAAATTTTAATTTCTGTGTGACTCACGAGGAGAGAGAGCTCCAGTCTCTTCCCTAGTTCAAATGTGCATTTGAAAACAGAATACAATTAAAAATATGGTAATAAAACTACACCACAACATACAAAACAGAAGAAGGCAATGAAGCAATATATGTTAGTACTGAGCTAAAATATACTTTTCAGTCATTATTTACGTATTTGTTCAATCATTTTAGCCCAAGCAAATATCTGAATACACATAGTCATATAAGGGGCTAAAGTGATGCTTACATGTATATTCTGCATGTGTGTGTTTGTATGTGTATCCTGTATTCCAGAGTAGTTATGTGGTATAAAAGAAATAAATGATTGTAGTAAATAGGTGATTCATCATATAAGCCATGTTCTTTGGGTATGATCCTTGGTTTCCCCATTTTTTGACTGACAGTGTGTTTGTTTGTGAATAAACTGTACAACATGAATTATATGAGTTAAATGTTAAATATTAACTATTAATGCATTTATAGTTTAACTTGTTTTTTTTTTTTTTTTTGCAGGCACACAGGTGTGAAATGCACAGTATTGGGCTACAACAATTTGGTACTTAATGCAGATGAGTTAAGGCTACAAGCTGCTAGTGAGCTGTTTCCTGTAGTACATCTTTTGATCCCTTCAGCCATCATTTTTCTAGTGCAAGCCTAACCAGGTAATTTTAACAGACAGTGCTCCTGGGCTCCTCCTGAAAAGAGACACCTGTGTCCAGTAGGCTGCCCCAAGCTGTTGGTATATTCATTACACATTTGCCTTTTGAATTCCTTTACCTTTGGATAGCCCCTAATTAGTGCTTCACTACATGCCGTTTGGCTATATATCCCTGCATATCTGTTGTAGTTTAAAGCATTGCCAGATGCAATAAATGTGAGTTTCAAAGGAAGAGAAGTTTAAATGTTGCTTGCACTTTGTGTTTTCAATGTTATAGTATATTGCTTTGTTCATCAAATGACTGTCAGTGTTTTTGCTTTATCATTTTAATAAATGTTTAAACTAAATCCAAAAAAACCGTGATTACTGTAAAAGGAAAGAAGAAATTGGTATGAACACTGACAGGTTTTAACAGTGTTTTATGGTAAATGGGGAGAGGCAGTTGAGTAATGGTATATTGGTATGGCTATGGGAGGGTAGGTTCTAGTTCATCACTCTATCTGGGACCTCATTTCATCATGATCTGGCTCTGCCCTTATTGGTCAGAAGATGCACATAAGTATTTAACCTCATGCATATGCCTATCTTTTTATTTTTCTGTCTTTTAAACTGGGTAAAGGGGCAGTCCAGGAGAACTATATGGCTAAGCAACTTATTCAAAATCACACAGTAGGCAAATGGAAGAAGAAAGAATCAAACTCTGTAAGAGTTCAGAGACTTAGTTCTCTGTGCTATCAGACTATTACTTGTGTCTTTATTTTCTGCTAAATCACTAAAGATTAAACTCACTAAAGTTAATAGTAAGTCAGTAATTTATAGTTTTTGTTGTTCAAATTTTCAGAAACTGCATGTTGATGCAAAAACTTTGCTGTTAACTTTTTAAGTGAATTAGAGTAGGTTGCCCCTTATCTGTTTAAGTATTTAACCTCATACATATGCCTATTTTTTGTTTTTCTATATTTTAAACTGGATAAAGGGGCAGTCCAGGAGAACTATACGGCTAAGCAACTTATTCAAAATCACAGAGTATACAAATGGAAGAAGAAAGAATCAAACTCTGTAAGAATTTAGAGACTTAGTTCTCTGTGCTAACTATCAGACTATTACTTGTGTCTTTATTTTCTGCTAAATCACTAAAGATTAAAATCGCTAAAGTTTATAGTAAGGCAGTAATTCATAGTTTTTGTTGTTCAAATTTTCAGAAACTGCATGTTGATGCAAAAACTTTGCTGTTAACTTTTTAAGTGAATTAGAGTTAATAATTTGCCTCATGTTTATGCCCTGCCCTTTGTTTCTGGTAATTTGTTGAGAATTACAGTCGGTCAATAATGCACTGCCATTACATTTTTGGAGTTTCTACTGTTCAGAAAATGTATGTCAGTGCAAAACCTATTGATCTGTTAACATAGTCAATGATTTAGAGCAGTCCGTCTATGTTAACAAACTGTCTCCTATAGTCAAAGGTAGAGTGTTTGAATTCTTTCACCTCTATATGAATGCTTTGTGACTTTGAGCAAGTCATTTAACCAGACAGTGGTCCTGGATCATCCTTGGTAAGGGATACTTTGTCAAATGGGTTTACCTGTTTAATAAATACATAATATTTAAAAGTTGTTTTTTCCCCTAATTATTTTTGGCTCTGTCCAGAATTCTTGAGCAAAGAAATTGAGAGGTATTTTAGTCTACTCCTGGTAAAATATGTGGCCTCTGGCAAATTGTTGCAGATTGCCATCAGTCAGTAATGAAAGGTATGCAAGTTTCAGATTTTACATCCTTCAGAAAACTGTTAATGATGCAAAGCTTGTTATTCTGTCAACTTCCGAAGTATATGAGAACTAATTAAAAGTTGTTCCTGATTTTGTTCCTTGTTTCTTATTCTTGAGCTAATAAGTTGAGAAGAAAGAGAGGAAATGCACTGTATGGTTCTAACACTGGTCAGCTGAGATGCATTTCTGGGCCATTATTTATACATTTTTTCCATTCACTTTATCTGAAGCAAATATCCGAGGTGTACACATCTCAACTTCTTAGTACAAAAAATCAGGACAAAGCCTGACATAATGGGGGGACAAAGGCCCAAAAATAGGTACACATTTTAAATATTGCTGTTATAAACTTAGAAAGTTGCTAAACTAGCAAGGTTTGTGTTAGCATGCATTTTCAGAAGGATATGAAGTTTGAAACTCAAATACATGTCATTAGTTTAGTGACTTTAATCATTAGATCATCCCAGTGATTTGTCAGATAAAATCATAATTTTTATGAAGAGCAGACCAAAAATATGAGGCAAAAATCTGGACATTCTGTGAAAATCTGTACAGTTGAGAGGTATGATTAGTGGCCATAGTGGCCATAATTGATGGGCACTCACACGCAAAGGTCAAAGTTCAAAGTTTTAGTAATGCAGTGCGAATGAAGTAAGTAGAATGAAGTTATAATAACTGAGACTAGAAGAAAGAAAGCTATTTTTCACTGAGAATTTGTACCTAGAGATGCTAAGAAATAATATGTGCATAATTTATTTCTTTTTTGGGTACTTACGTATTATCGCAACCAGATTTTTGTGGTTGTGACCTTTGCATATTTCCGCACAAACGAGACCATGAAACACTGTAAGGTGGTGCTGTGAATCAGTTTGGCTATGGACTAACTTTGCATTACCTTCAGGAAGGCAAAACATTTGAGAAAACCCTCTTCCTGTTTTCAGCGTGCATTACAGATGCACGCTTGAAATGTCATGCCTGCTGCCGCTCTGACGAACGGATTTCTTTTGTGTGTCTGGAAGGAATCCTTCAGAGAAGGCAAACACACACACAGTAGTGATGGGTTTGGTAACTTTTTTTTGGGAGGGGGAGGCAATTTAGAAAGATATATTCAGGTGAAAATAAAAAAGCTGCTACCGTCCCCAAAGTACAGGAAGAAGAGCACTGTCCAGCGGTAACACGCATTTGGAAGTGCACTTAGTACCTGTAATAAAGAGGGGATTTTGAGTTTCAGGCTTTATTTCTAAACTATGTCCAGTGCTTCACAAATAGCGACACTTTGTTACCACCAGAAGTGAAAGCATTCACTGCAGTTTATGTAAATCTGCAGTTTGCCTAACCTAAGAAAGGCAGCAATCCCTGAACTTGAGAGATTTACAGTCTCCTAACATTGCGGGGTGTATTTGATGATTCGCTTTTCCAGTAGCTGACATCGTCCTTTGAAATGCAGGTACTGCAAAGCAGAGCTTCACTGTGAAGTTACAGGAGCAAAGAGGTACAAATTCGTACCCTCTCTCCTCTTCCTGGCTCATACCCACAGTGACAGAGTAATGTTTTCTTCCTTACAGACCCCTTCTTAGCTGAAGCAACCTGTTTCCGCACACACATACCGAATTATGGCAGTGCGGAAATCTGGTTGCGATAATACGTAAATACCCTTTTTTGTGTGACTGTGTGTGTGTGGGGAGGGAGAGTTCTGGACTTTTTCAACTTAATCTCAAGCCTCTGTTTTAAGAGCTGGATGCATGGCAAAACACAATATATTTCAACTGCTATATAACTTTTTTGTCTTATAAATAGTGTAAAAGGAAAATTTTACATTGTAACCAAGTGTCTGTTCTAGCAAGCAAAGAGATACTTGGAGGAATAAAATAACTTTTTATAACTATAAAGTCAATAGCTTAATCATGGCATGAACTTCCTTCCTAGTTGTTTTTTTAAATGTATTTTATTATGCATTGGGAAGATTCTTAATTGGTTTCCAAAGATGTTTTTTTTCAGTTTTAGTGAATGTCGCTATTTACTCATCTGTTCCTCTTTGTGCAAGATAAGTGATATTCTGTTTTTGAAGATATATAGTAAACTGTGACTATAGTTTCTTTAATACTTTTACTTGTAGGTGTTACAGATGTTATAATATTCATGATGTTGCAAGCCTTTTCTTACCTGTATTGCTTGATGCTGACTGGAGTTGACTGTGTGCTTTTTTGGGTGGCTGAAAAGGGTGGGATTGATAGGCTTGCCCATCTGGGGCTTTCCACTTTTGCAACTTGAGTAGTTTCAACTGAGAGTCCCTAACGGAAGAAATGGGTATGTGGTAAAACAAGTATAAAGCAATACTAGAGATCAGTTGCAAAGTTTTTTTTTTTTTTTTTTTTAACCATTTCTTTTTGCTATAATTATGCCCTCATCTTGTAGGTTTTGTTATTCTAAAATGTGTAGCTTTTTTGACTTACTTCACTGTACCTGTACTTATAAGTTTAATAAACTGGTGTTTCTGTTTACTGTATGCTGAGCAACTGTCCACTTACTTCCAGATTCCATATCATCTGGCCCCGCCTTCTGATGGTGCAGTAGAGAAGAGAAACAGTTTGTAGTGGGAAGGCATGTTTTCTTTATTCTGTAGCAAATTACAAAGTAACTAGAATGCAGTACAATCAGATACTTGCTCAAAATAAAAGTTAGTAAACACAGCTATATTCAAGTGAAAGGTAATAAATGTAAGATGGAGCAGTATAAGATGTGTGTTCTGCTTTGCATGCAGTGTAATAAAACAGCTGTAATATTAATAAATCATTGTCTAGCAACAGACTGATCAGTTTTAGGGAGAAAGTTACGAATGCATGAGTCGCCTCAATGTACAGTGAGTTTGTATGTTATACTGCATGGACTAGTGCTGGAAATAAACATTTGGAATAATTAAGAAAGAAAAAAAGGTAAACAATGGGTTATTAGTTTTATTACACTGCATGCCAAGCACTATACACCTTACTAAGAATCTTTCCCTTTTCTGTTTTACTTTTGTTACCTTTCACTTGACTATAACAACATTTATTTTTTGATTTGTTTGACTGAGTAACTGATATTGCTGCATTCTGTTTATTTTGTAATAAAATGTGTTGCAGACTAATGAAAACATGTCTACTCACTGCAACCTGTTTCTCCCCCTACTGTATCATCTGAAGGTGGAGCTGAATGACACTGAATTGGGAAGTAATTGGGCCAGTTACTCAGCATACAGTATACAGAAGCACTAGTTTATAAAACAATAAATATAGGTCCACTGAAGTAATTATAGTAAAAACTATACATTTTTAGAATAAGAAAGCCCACTTTACAAGATGAGTACATAACTATAACAAAATTAAATGGTATAAAAAACTTTGCACTTTATGTATAGCGATGCTGTGAGCTCCCTCCCTAGTTGTTAACCATTTGTTCCTCCTTATGAGAGATAGTATAAGTACCCCATATTCTGAAGATAGAAAGTTGACTATGGCTGTAGTTTCTTTAATTGTTTTGCTTGTTGGTGCTATGAATGTTATGACAATGTCAAACCGTACTGAACTGGTTAAAATGAAGAAGCCTCAGCTTAAGAATTTAAAGACATGCAGCTGTAATTATCTCACTAATTAAAACTGCTATTTCTTAAAGTATTCTGCTGAGACTAGTTTGTAGTTAGTTACAATAACTTTCAGAAAATCATAAATGCATCATTTAAAATCCCACATATCCCAGAGAGTATTCAAATTGTAGAATGGGTTACTGTGATCAGACATTCCCTTTTGATCTAGGCCTCTCAGCTTTCTCTACGGTAAATGGCAGAACCTTGACAGTTGTAAACATCAAATAACAAAACATCAAAACATAAACTTTGACAACAGAAATGTCAGTGTCTTGGGATAAAAGGGAAATGTGTAGTGTGTGTGATCATGATACAGTGGGGGATCAGGGAATTGACCTTTTCCCTGTTGTAGTTCAATCTCAGAGTTATATATAATTAGCAGGGAGTATGGTGTGTGCAAGGGGGCTTGCTCCCCTGAAAAAATGACTGCTTTTTTCATGCTCAATGTTTTGAATGCTGGTGTTTTAAAACATTTGACATTCAGTATGTTTGATCAAAAGACATGAATCTCTCCCTATTTTTGCAGAATTTCCCAGTTTTTGCTTCATATGTTTGTCCTGTGCCCCATAACAACATTTTTGAATTTTCTGTTACATCACTCATGATTAGTCAATATTGCTAGTCTAAAGTTTTATACTTCTTATTGTTCAAAAATGCATAATGAAGCAAAATATGCCATTCTATTAACTTTTTTAAATGAATTAGAGTAATATTTAAAATTTGTTCGTGATTTTGTCCCCCCACCCTTTCTTATTTTTGTCTTCATCCACAATTCTTGACCAGGTAAGTTGAAAGGTATAGTGCAACTCCAAAACATTCAGATCTAAATTATTTGTATTGGTATTATTTCAGCAAATCAGAAACATAATACTAGGTGGTTTATGTTGCTGCATTTGCTTGGAAAACTTTTTATCTTTATCAGTGTTGTTTTCCATGGAGATGGCAGGAAAACTAATATGTGCTTGCTTATAGTCTCAATAGCTCAATAGACAGGACACTAGCCTTTGGCAGGGATGGCTGAGGGTTCCATTTCTATGTCACATACTTGGACTAATTGTTCAGTGCTGATATTTAGTGCTGATGTTTTGTGCAGTGTAGCATAAGGTGGTACTGTACTCCTGGGTGTGCCATCTGTCGGATGAGACATTAAACCAAGGCCTTATTTGCCATAGCTGATGGTAGCTCAGGTGGATGTAAAAGATCCCATGGTACTTATCAAAAAGAGTAGGAGAAGGTTCAAGGTGTCCTAGCCAAATTTCCCATAGTCATTATGAATATTATCTTGGGTCTCCCCCCTGTAAAGTGCTCTAAAGGCCTTGTGAGACTAACTGGTCAACAAAAAGTATAAATTATGGTTGCTACTATATCTCCATTGTTTCATTGTATTTTTGTGCTTTGACTATTTTAATGCACTATAATCATTAAGTGGGCATGGTTATTCAATCTGAGTGAACTTGTCTCTGTAAAGTGATCTTGGAATTTGTCCCTGCCCCCAAGTTCAAGCCCCCTTTATATGAGTCATGCTAGATATAAGGAAATTATTATTTTATCTAATATGTAAAATAAAATGGCAGTAGTGTGAATCACAGGCATCTTGCACAGCTTCTAGAACATATTTTCTTAAATTGCTCTGATCTGTGTTCTTAGAGTAGGTATTGCATCTGTAAAAGTAGTTTTAAATGCTCAACAAAATAAACTAGCTGAACTGCATGTTTTAATGCATCCAATTTTTAGTCCAAGTGCTGACTGACCCTCTCCCACATTGTTCCTGAGGTGTCAAAGCTATCATTGTAATCCATGAATTGTTAACTGACCACTCTTGCTTCTACTTCAAATAACTTTATCAGACAAATACACTATTTTACTATTCACCACTATTTGCAGTGGGAATATATGTTGTTTTATCTTGAATGTTGGCAAAATAGGGTCTATGTTTAACCATCGTTCCTCAAACAGCCATTCATCATACACATATCATAGAAAGTTCATTTCAGTGAAAGGCCATATGATCGTAAATAATATCATTGAATGATCATAGCTGACCAACATAAACAAAATGGAATGTAGTACATACTTATCGGTATGGTAGGGATATGGAAATTTGCCCTTTCCCTACTGTAGTGTGATGTAGGAAGTCTACCTTTTCCCCACTGTAGTGTGATCTTGGAGTTAGTATCTATAATTAGTGGGGGGGCACATCCCCCCCCAATGAGGGTCTGATGTTCACCGAATTCTCCTCATGTGGGGACTGTGCCCCCCACTAATTATATAACCATCTCAAAGATTGCACTATAGTGGGGAAAGGGCAGATTTCCTTATCCCTACCATACTGATAAGTATGTACTACATTCCCTTTTGTTTACGTTGGCCAGCTATGATCGTTCGATGATATTATTTATGATCATATGGCTTTTCATTGAAATGCACTTTCGATGATATGTGTATGATGAATGGCTGTTCGAGGAGTGAGCCATTGAATGGCTAATCATAGACCCAGAAAAATATGCTTCACTTGCTTTAAAAATATTTTCCTTACAATGCAACACAGAACAAAACAAGTTCAAATTTTTATTCCTAAATTTAGGTTAATGATACTTTTTCTCTTTCTACTGAGGCACAAATGTCTTTGTACATGACATATTCCCACTCCTGTTGTACTGCTAGCTACACCCTTGACTTGTTACACTGTAGCACACCAATACTTTATCAAACCATAGTGCTTGAGCATGTCAGATTAGTAGTTTTTCTTGTGTTATGAACATTGGCAGGGTTTATAAGATTATGGCATTGTTTTTCCATAGGGAAATTGTCTTTTAACACTGCATCATGGTCAATGTGTTACCATGTATTATGTATTCTATACGTTATTGGTATGATATTTTTATGTTTTTTTCAACATGTTCCATGTGCCCCACCAGCTAACTACTGTGCTCCTATTTTTTCCCTGTCAAGAAAAGGAACCTGTAGTCACCAATTTGAAATTGTGAGCCTAACAAGTAAGGTAACATACTAATAAGTCAACTTGGAAAGGGATCCATGGTCTCAACTGGCCAACTTTAATTAAAAAAACAATACATAAATAGTGAAGGAGTGAGGCTAATTGCTTCAAATATGTGATAAAACTATTTTAACAGTTGTTTTGGAAGTGCTGATAGACCATATTAATACTAAATAGACATGGAGGGGGTTCCTTAGCAAAGTGTGCGCATTTGCAGGTCAAACAATTTCCTCAACCAATTTAAAGGATTTATTTTCACTTGTAATTTTCTGCAATATTTACAAAGAAGTTAGCAAATATTTTTTTTCTACAATATAGGACATTGCATTTTTTCATGTTCCTCCCACACATAGGAAATAGCCTTCCTAAATTAGAACTATTTTATGAAGAGGACAAATGGTAAACTTTTTCCCAGTCAAGACAGCATACATTTTCACTGATGTCTAACTAATAAGCTACATCATTACTTCTTGTTCCAATAGATATAGCCCCTGCTATTAGGAATAAACTATTTTACTAGTGCCAGCTAATTGTTACGGTCTTGTTTTTGTAGGGCTTATTTTAGTGGCCTTGTTTTATTAGTATAGCAAGAGTTCTCATATGATTTCTTAACTTAAAAGCCTCATCTTAGCTTACTGTAGAGATTCAGAACTGGGTCTGTTTTACCAGTAATGCTATTTGGATTGTAGTCTGTGTTTTATGTTATAATTTGTTTTAGTATTATTATTTATTTTTTCATTAAACTTAATTTAAATTTGAATGTATTTAATATCTAATTATGTTAATTTAGTTGCAATTGTTTTGGAGGTAGTGTGTCTGCATTTTAAATGAACAGTGTTTTGTCATTTTTTTTCATTGTTAATTTGATGTAGGTAGAGTTAGCTCAGGTGCACAATGTTATCACACCTATATCAGTATTCACTGTTAGGGTATATCTGCGTGATTTCACTAGGAAACACCGACTTTGTAAAAGCTAATGTTTCAGCAATGAAAAATGCCTGAAAACAAAGAGGGCAAAAAAAATCCTTTTTTCTTTTTTTTCAACACACAGGTCCTCCTGCACACTCCGATATGGGGGTCAAGCTTCTATATCCCCTGGACTTATATATATATATATATATATATATATATATATATATATATATATATACCAGCTGTGCGGTTGCACCAACTTGAAGAAGGGAGAAACTCCCTAGAAAGTGAATCATTGCTGGTGCACAATTATAAATTGCTCTGGCAATTATTTCCTGTGAGAAAAAGCATTCAGCCTTATGCTGTTCATCTTTTTTTCTATGAACTACTGAAGCTCAAGGAATTTCTCCTAGAGATTATGTAGGGAAACCATGTATGTCACATGGCAAAAGTCTAATGACTAAAAGTCATAACTGAAATATTAAAAAATGTAAGTACGCCAAAAAGAAGATAAAGCAATTTCAGTGTTTTTTCTGAATTTTTTTTTTTTGTGGGCAGCATTTAATGGGAATATACATTTTATAATCTCTGTATAAACAGTACACCATTAGTTTAGCAAACCACTGTTATTAAAAGATGCAGGTATTTCATCTTTTTGTATTTTTTCAGTTACTCATTCTCTGATAATGCATTATTTTGTATGACACTAAACCAGACTAAGCTCCCAGGTCACTCCTGAAAAGGGACTGTGTATCCAGTGGGTTTATCTGGTTAATAAATAGGATTGTTATTCTTATCCCTGGCTGGTAGTGGTTAAAAGATCAGTTGTTAACATAATACATTCTCTACCTCTTCTCACAAGTTAGGTCTTTGCAGGACATTCTTTGAGCAGATAGGTTAGCACCCCTGGGTCCTTTCAGAGCTCTGAACTTTATTGTATAAAGATTTTACTTTTGGAGACCCCGACAATTTGGAGCTCAGTGCTTCAAACAGAACTTCTGAATATCCACATGTCTGTGACTTGGAACTGAATCTGCATCCATGTGCTGAGGTGGTTCAGATCACTCTGATTCGGTTGTAATGGTCCTGGAGCAGTACCAGTCTTGATTACTGTCATAGGTTCATAGGTTCATAGGTTCGTACTAGGCTGTCTGCCCTAAGGCATTTATAAGCCTAGCCAGAGGGTATGTGGCTTACACCACCCCTTAGGATGAGAATAATACGCCCTTTTAGGGTTTAGTTTACTATGCCTCTGTCTAGTAGTGACACAGAGATGACCCCCGGGGTAAACCTACGATCTCCCATCCACTCGTCGAGATTTCTCTTGAATAGAGTCAGTGAGGGGCTCTGCCTAACATGGACTGGGATTCTGTTCCAGAGTGTAGGGAGCCTCTGGGTTATGAATCTGTCCCTCCAGCACGTCTTATTTATTTCTGTGTTGAGGTTTAAGTCACTTGTTCTCATGGCTCTGATGGATTTGGATTTTCTGAGGTGGAGCATGTCCATTAATTCAGGATTGGACATGGCCTTGTACGTCAGGCACAGATCACCTCTGAGTAGGCGGTATGCGACTGAATAGAGCTGGATTTTTTTCAGTCGGGCAGCATATGACATATGTTTAAGACCCTTTATCCTCTTGGTGAGGAACTTTTGGGGTCTTTCCAACTGCTGCAGGTGTCGGGTGAGATACATCCCAAATGGGGCATTGTACTCAATCATTGGCCTGATAAGAGAAGAGTACAGGGGCACAATGACCTTTCTTGATCTAGATGTGAAACCCTTCATGATAAGGTGGGCAACATAGAAGGTCTTCCTAACCACTTTGGCAATGTGAGTGTCAAATGAGAGGTTGCTGTCAACCTGGGTCCCTAGGTCCCTGATTACCTCTTCCGTACTTAATGGATTAATGCCTATGTGGTAATTTGTCGGTACCTTGTTTTTCCCAAAGGGTATGACTATACATTTTTTGGCGTTCAGCTTAAGGCCTTGGCTCTGGCACCAATTATCTGTTTCTATGAGGCCTCTCTGAAGGATGTTTGTGTCCGCTGGAGTATCAATTATGGCGCCCAGTTTGCAGTCATCTGCGAACTTTGTCAACCACAATCCTCCTATGTTTGCCTGTACTTCGGAAAAATAAATGCCGAACAAGAGGGGTCCCAGGACTGAGCCCTGTGGGACACCGCTTGTGACTGGCTTAGAGTCTGACATAGCTCCAGCAACTCTGACCCTGTGGGTTCTGTCCTTGAGCCAGTTTGCAACCCATCTTGTGACATATGGGTTTACATTTAAGCTGGTGAGTTTGTCTATGATGCCCGAGTGGGGTATTGTGTCAAAGGCTTTTGCAAGGTCAAGGTAGGCTGTGTGAACTGCCTTACCCTCATCAATGGCCTTAGTGACTGTTTCAAAAAAGTCGACCAAGTTCAAAAGGCAGGATCTGCCCTTGACAAAGCCAAATTGAGTAGGATCCAATGTCTGTAGGCCCCCAATGTCTTTGTTTATGAGTTCCATAATGATCCTCTCCATAGCTTTGCAGACCAGGCTCGTCAAGCTTATGGGGCGGTAATTTCCAGGGTCCGTAGAGGCACCGCCTTTGTGAAGTGGGACCACTGTTGCCGTATGCCACTCTTTGGGTATGTATCCTGTATTAAGGCTAAGATTAAACAGCAGCCTTATGTGTGGGTTTAGTTCCTCTTGGAGTTCATGTAGCACACAGCCCGGGACACCATCCGGTCCCATTGATGCTGTGTTTTTAGCTTTAGAGAGGACGGCTCTCACCTGGGCATCTGAGATGTTAGGGAGGCTACACTCTGCTGGGATAGTTATTTCTCCTTTTGGGGGAGGAGGGGGAAGAGAAATTTGCACTGAACCTGTCTGCCAGAATGTTGGCAATGTCAGTGGGTTCAGTGTATTTTGTGTCATTTTGGACTAACTCTGAGCATATCTGGGAGTTTCCACCCAGGTTTCTAACATAGCTAAAGAAGGCCTTGTGATTGTCTTTTGTGTCTTTTGCGATTTTTCTCTCAAAGTTGGCCTTGGATGATTTTATGAGTGATCGTAGTTTTGTGCTAGTACTGATCAGAGATGCCTTCCCTTTTAGGGATTTTGCTCTGTCATGTAGTAGCTTCCTCCTCCTGTTGTAAAGTTTGTTTATGGCTGGGGTCCACCAGACCGGGCGCCTGCCTTTGGGGGAATGGGTCTTGGTTTTATTTGGGATTGCATGATCCATGCATTCTTGAAGGTGCCCATAGAAGGCATTTGCAAAGGATTCAGCAGTGTGGGTTGTAGTTTCCACTGGCTCAGGGGCCTTGAAGGATACCACTTCAGTCTTAAGAAGTGTGAAGTTTGCTTTTGAGAAGTTCTTCACTGTGGTCTTTTGTGCAGGGGTGGGGCGGATGTGGATTTCCAGTGAGATTAATTTATGGTCTGATCTTACCAAAGAGGGATATACTTCTGGTGTGGAGCATTTTGTCCCCATGTTTGTGATGATCAGGTCTAGTATATTGTCTCCTCTTGTGGGAATGGTGACTAGTTGTTCCATTGCATTTGAGTTTATGAATTCTAGGAACCTTTGGGCTAGGGTGTTGGGGCTTGAGTAATGTTCCCAGTCTATGTTTGGGTAGTTGAAGTCTCCCAAAATGATGGTATTTGGAGAGACATTCATACTCTCCAGTGTCTTCAGGAAGGCTGTGTGGGGTTCCTGAGTTTGAGAGGGTAATATTTGAAATATCATGACTTGTTAGAGCAAGTCTGGAAATGTGGAGACTGAATGATCAAAAGACTGGATTTCTATGTACTATCAGACATGCTATTTCTCATAATATTTCCTTTTCTCTGATGTTTGGGAATCTCGGAGTTAGTATATATAAGTTTGGGGTGGGGGGTGGCTTGTCCTCCATATGGAGGTGCAGGGTTTGCCCCCTGTAAAAAGAAGTGTTAAGTAGAAGAGAAGAGCTCTTCTCTGAGTTTCCAGTCTTGTTTTTTGGTTTTTTTTTTTTGCTTTTCAGTACTTGGCATTTTGAGCACCAACACTTCAATAGGGAGCCATTATTTTGTCTTCCATGGCTTTGGTTTGAACCCACAATTTCTTTTGCATTTAAGAATTAGTGTTCATCTCCTTCCTTGTTGAATAACTACCTGGTAAAATGTTCCAGGTGATCAGACTAGGTGATCTACTATATATGCTGCCTCTGTGTTCTAAGACTGCAGACAGTCTCACATGGCCATTTATTTGTAAGTATATGGTTAGCGAATAGGCTGATTGTAATACTTTTATGTTTACTGCTGTTTGTGTCTGCATCATTTTATGTAGGGAAAACAATAAGAACATTTAAGAACAAGATTCTGGAAAATATTTCTGATACTAAATAGGGCTCTATTACAAATATGTGATATAAACATGTGAATGAGAATGGCAAAGAACACTGCTTCAGTTATTCAAATGCTACAGGTTATTCATAGTAAGAGGCTGGGTTGTTGTGTCTTTCGGCTTTTCCCGGTTAGGGGTCGCCACAGCGAAACTCCGGTCCGCTAATGATTGGTAGTTGATTTTTACGTGCCGAGTTACCAGCTCTGACGCACAACCTTCAATGAATGTACACCCATTCACGCATGTGTCCACGCAGAAGATGCTCTAGCTGAGAATCAAACCGGACAGCGTCTGACTGTGAGGCGACAATGCTACCACAGCATCACCACCGCGGATCATAATAAGAGGCTGGGTAACTTAAATAAATACAGCGGCAGAGAAGACCATAACTGTCAAATCATGCTGCTACCTAAAAGAGCTCCACATATTCATAAAGTGATTTTTGTCAAGCCCATCTTCAAATGTTTAACCGATTAAGTTAGATGTTGTTTGTTCATTTGACTGTAAATGATTAATAATGTATTCAGATAAAAACAAAATAAAGTGCTATGCATGAAAGCTTGTGCAACCTGCTAATGAGAGTTTAAAATATAAAGGTTTCATTTATTTATTTATGTTATTTATTTATTTATTTTTTTAAGATTTTACACTTGGATGTTCTTCCTGAACTAATTTTGGATTATTAATATGGTTATATAGTGCAGTGTCGTCCCTGCAAAATTTAATGTCTGCTACATGTTCTCTGGCTTGGTCTGCATAGGTCCCATTATATTTCCCTATACCAAAAGATTAACAAACACATTCAGCTGCATAACAAATACTTCTTCTATGGCAGGTAGTGTAATAGCTGCATAAAAAATAACATTCTTAAGATAAACATTTACTGTTTTAATTTGTCTTCAGACAGCACAGTTTGAGACTTAAACGTAGCTCTCTGACTAGTGATGGTTTTACAGCAGCATCCATGTTTTTTTCAAGCTGCGTTTTAGTATCTAATAACAAAAGGGACTTCTCCACTTATCCTCACAAAAATGCATTTTACTCAAAAAACAGTTGATAATTTTGTTCTTCAGTAACAGATGGACTTTATCAAGTTTTTTTGTGAAGAACAGTGGAGGAGTTCCTTTGGTTCTTTTGTCCTTCATTACCTTGGCTGTGGATCTTTTTGCTGCTTTGTTGCTTCTTGGTATCCTTTTCCTGTAGAGATATAGATCCCAGCATTAAAAAGGTTGTAGAAATTATAGTAGATTATATAAGGCTGGCATCAATAAAGACAGTTCATTGTTTTAAATTTGTTGCACAGGACTCTGTACATAGAAATGATAAAGGTCATGACCAGGAAAATGCATTTTACTTCGTGAAGTAAAATGACAGGCAAACTAAGATGTATATGGTAACATTTTTGGAAAGACAATTTCTCTTTAAAACCAAATGATAAAAAAGGAGCATCAAAACGTTTGATGGATTCTGTATTTCAGATGTCTGAATGTCCTGCCTGTTGACTGACTTTATGTTACAGTGCTATGTTGCACACTGTGTGTGTGAGTGTATATATATATATATATATATATATATATATATATATATATATATATATATAGTAATTAGACCATAATGCCACCTTCAGTGTGCTATCATGCATGAGCCAAGAAACAACCTCTGAGCATGCAAAATATAAAGTAAAAAAAAAAAAAACAGCGTTGTTTTTAACAGGGTCGTAAGCTCCCTTCCCCTGCACCCTTCCTGCTAATTATCTATAGTAACCCTCAGATCGCAAAATATCAGGGGAAAGGGTACATTCCCCAACTTCAAGAGTTGTGTGATTATGCACATCTGTTGACCATCTGTTTAATCAACCAAATATGCTTGATTAAACACATGTAGACAAAGGAGAATTCAGACCAGATGCATGCCTCACACATATACACACACACACACACACACACACACACACACACACACACACACACACACACACACACACACAGACAGACATACACACACACATGTGTGTGTGTGTGTGTGTGTGTGTGTGTGTGTGTGTGTGTGTGTGTGTGTGTGTGTGTGTGTGTGTGTGTGCATGTGTGAGCACTCCAAATCATCGATCATTCATATTATTGTATGTATTTAATGCCATCAGAAGTAAATGAATAGTGGTATGATTGCTACTGTCAGCAGTAACTGAATAGTTGTATGATTGCTACTGTCAGCATTACTTTGTGTTGGGGGGGTCACAGAACAGCAGGGAGTGGAAATTTGCACTTTCCCTGTCGTTATTTAGTCTTTGAGTTGGTATATGTCATTAGCAAGGGGTGTGTGGGTGCACTGGTGAATTGCCCCCTGAAATAACTTCAGATGTTCTTCATATTGATCACTGCTGCAGCATCCTTAGTTATATGAGTTATATCCTGCCAAGAATATAACAGCTGGTCAGCTTCCAAAACATCAGGCAACTTCCACATGCCCAAATTGTCAAGCAGCTCATGCTGAGCTGACTAAAATACAAGTTTGGGTGTGAAGCCCTTTATAGCTTTCCTGCTACTGAAGAGTACACTCCTCTGAGGCTTTCAAGGATCGACAGCCGGTGGTAGATAAGTTTCATTTGAGGGGGAAAAAAAAATCCATTTTATTATACAAGCAATGCTTTTGGTAATCAATCCAGTTGAACCCCCTGTGCAAACAGTTATGCCAATTTGGTGATGGCTAGGTGGGAAGAGGAATATGTTTTACAAGAAAATGTTTCTTTTTGCAACACATTGTCTATTATAGATGTTTTGTTGACGATGTCTTTCTTTTGTGGGGAGGCACCATTGATGAGTTAAATGACTTTGTCTGCTATTTGAATTCTTCCACCATGTCCCTTAAATTTGCTTATGTGCATTCAAAAGAAATGATTGACTTTCTGGATGTCTGTCTGATTTCAGATGGGAACGGTGGCATTAACAATGAGTTGCACAGAAAGGAGTGCTGCTGGAATACACTTTTACATCACTCCAGCATGCATCCAGCACATATTTAGCATACAGTTATAAATAGTCAGTTATTACAGTCTTTTAGAGGGGTTACTCTTTCAGTGAGGGGCGTGAGCACATGAACGAGGGGTTCTTCTTCATTCAACAGATAGGGCTGCATATTTTTCAAGAGAAGTCTGAGAGGGATTTCAGGGGGCCTGTACACATACAAGGAGTGCTGCTAGTGTGACATGAATGACCCTGACCTACTCCAGCAATGTGCATAAGATCTGTGATGTTATTGCTAAGAAATGTAAAACAAACAAACGACCAACCAGGAGGATGTGACTACAATCCAAAAAGGCTGTCTGAACTTCCAAAATGGTAAAACACTCTTTATGTGCAATCAAAATAATAAAATAATGAAATATTCTACAAAACAAGCAGTTTCGTCTCCGCATTCGGAGACTTTATCAAGTACGTTTTTTTTTTTACTTGATAAAGTCTCCGAATTCAGAGACGAAAGCGCTTGTTTTGTAGAATATTTCATTATTTTATTATTCTGGTTGCAAATAAAGAGTGTTTTACTATTTTGGAAGTTTGGACAGCCTTTTTGGATTGTAGTCACATCCTCCTGGTCGGCCGTTTGTTTGTTTTACAAGTCTGTTGGTTCTTTTGATTTTTTTTCTGGATTACTAAGAACTGTTCCATCTTACAACTGGATGACCGTATTAAAGGACTTGTTGGCAGCAAACCCAGCTTTACCTTCCAGAATGCTAAGTCCCTGAAAAGGCAGCTATGGTACAGACCTCCTATTGACAGTTCTGATTCTCTTATCAGGTTTGATAAGTTTGGGAGTTTCCTTTATTATTCCTGAAAAGCCTGCATTTGCATCTCTAGAACTGACTCTTTCTGTCACCCCCCAGAATGGCTCTGTTTACAGATTTAAAATAAGAGCTGATTGCAAAACTCAGAATTTAGTGATTCTTGCTACTTGCACTAAGTGCTCTCATTTGTATGTAGGCATGACTAATATGCTGCTTTAAGATAGAATACTGAAGCATCTTAGTGATACTAGGTTGAACGATTCAACTAATGCTCTTGCTAAGCACATCATGGATTGCCCAGGACATTTTTTTTTAATTCTTGGCTATACACTGGTACTTAAGGACAAAAGGGGAGGCAACATCATGCATAGCACAGAGATGGCCGAGATGAGATGGATAGTGAAATTACAAGCTGGTAGACTACCCGGCTTGAATGGGGTTGTCTCTTTAAAGTCAGTATTGAGAGCACATAAATTGCTTCATTAATTGCCCTATTAAGTAGTTCTGTTGTAAGATCCTGATTGGCTGGATTGTTTTATAGCCTCTTCTTTTTTAAGGTTTGTCTTTGTGTTAAGAGTAGTAGATCTGATGAAGAGCTGATAGCCTGAAAGTGCTTATCTGTTTTCTTGTTATTTTATTAAAAGTGGTATTAAACTGGCCCTGACTGTGTTTACTGTACCTTTTTTTTGCTTCCACTCATTTTTTATGTCTGTTTAAAAGTTATGTAAACTAACTGCTAACATATTTTTTATGATAAAGTGCATTTATCTTTCCATTGTGGTGCTGCCATAAGGATTAAAAATGGTTTTACTGTGTTTTCTCTGTCAAAAAAGTAACTTTTGAGGACTGGTAGTTTCAATGGCATTTGCTGCTTGTTTTCCCCAAGAAAGAGACACTATTTTCAGCTTGACCATGGAACAGACTGTTGGTCACATAGTTGATCCTTCTTCCAGCCACAAAAAGAAAAAGTTAGCAAACAGCCTTTGCCGGCACATCAGGCTATCAGTTTGCCTCAGCTGCAGATGGGTTACTCTGCTGTGGCCATTTGTTGTACCTCAGGCCACTCATCTTTTACATTGAATCCCACTGTTGTAACACCTACAGTCACTATGGCCCAGGGGTTATCCACATCCTCTGCAGCTGTTGGAGTCCCCTCAGTAGGCAAGGGAGAGCCACTCTTATCAATCCTAGGAGAGGGAACAGGGAAAGTTTTCCTGTTGCGTCAGAATGCTGTGCCCTTCCCTGGAGAAGCAGTGTCTGCCATTAGTAACACACTTGTCCACATTCTTCCTGTTAAAAAGAAATATAAAACCAAGCATGTATCTACTTCTCCTCAAATTTCTTTGGATAGGAATAGTTTACTGGAATTGGCTCAGGGTTTTGTTCAGGTTATTGATCCTTCTTGTAGAATATTTTCTGGTAAAAGAAAGAGAGTGATTCAGGGTTTTTCCTTCAGATTCTGACTCAGACTCAATGGGGAGAAGTCAGTTTCTGATTCTACCTGTTGGGATTTCTCTTTATTTGAGATTATTGCTAGAATGTCCCAGTATTTTCAGTGGGCAAACATTATGGTTTCTCAGAAAATACTGAGTTGTTACAGAAGGATTTTCATTATAGAAGGATTTTCCAGAACCCACTTCCATTCCTCCTGTCCTGTCTACTTTAGAGGATGTGTCTTACTGTCTGCAGTTTTCCTGATAGTCAGCTAGATGCCTCTAAAAAGGCAGATAGGATGTATAAAGTTCCTCAGTCTTTTAAATTTCTATTCCCAAACCTGACCCAGCAGCTATAGCTTTAGTTGACTCCACTGCTGCTAAACACAATTAAATTAAATCCTACTCTTTTTAATAAAGATGGGATAATTTTTGATATGTATGGAAAAAAGTGCATACTTCTTCAACCTTGATTTCAGAATTTTAAATTGTCATGCTCACATGTTAAAGATTATTCTGACATATTAGTGAGAGTACGAGGAATATTTTATCTAAAGTTTTTTCTTTTGAAGAAAAATCTGCTTTAAATAACTTAATTTCTTCTATTGCACAGGTAACTACTTATTGTTTGCAGTGTATTACTCTTTTGATAGTTCTTCCAAGGCTATGGCCACTGGTACTATTTTAAGGAGGTTTGCTTGGCTGCATTCTCAGAACCTCCCAGATGATTTAAAACATGATATTTTAAATTCTCCCTTGGCTAGAGATTTAGTTTTTGGCCCTTCTGCTGCAGAAGTGATCAAAGTGTGATGAAAGGGATAAAATGATACAGGGTATCTCGAAGATTTTTCAGCCCTCCTTTCTAAATTATCCAAGGGATTTTCTTTCTCTTGATCCCAATTTTGGCAAAAAACAAAATAAACAGACTGAGTAGAAATCAGGTAAACAGACACTAAAGAAGTGGCAAGGGGCTTCGGAAAGAAGTCTCAAACCTCTCAAAACTAAGGATAGTCCAACAAGTCTGAATGACTATTCAAGAGATTGTGTGACCCCTCCTCCCACCCTGGCCCCTTTTCCCTTCCAGAAAGTCTGAATCTCCATTTTTCTCTTTGGCAACAGACTGTTTCAGGCAAATGTGTTCTGAAAATCATTCATCAGGGTTACAGATGGCAGTGGGAGGAAATTCTCCCTTTTCAGGGGGTCATTCTTCATCCTTCAGATCAGACGTTTTTGTTTCCTCCTGTTCTTCATCACATGTTGTCCCAAGGAGTGATAGAACCAGATCATCCTTTTCAGGTGGGGAAGGGATTTTATTCAAGGATGTTCTTGGTGCCAATGAAAGCAAATGCTTGGATACCAATTCTGGATCTTTCTTTCCTAAACCTGTTTGTAATAGTGCCCATATTCAGCATTATGTTACTTCACAACCTGTTACTTCTTCCTCTTTCGAGTTTCCTAGTAACACACTAGACTTAAAAGATGCTTATCATTGCATCCTTATTCATCCAGACTTCTGGTATTTCTTAAGGTTTTGTGTGTCTGAATCACATTATCAGTTCTCCACCTTACCCTTTGGACTATCCACTGCACCAAGAGTATTCACTAAGTGTCTAGCTCCAGTTATAGCTCATTGGCGTCTACAGGGTATTAACATTTTTCCATATTTAGATGACTTGCTTATATTTGCAGAGTCTTTTTCAAAATGTCAGGAATCTATCTCTTGGGTGAGAGATCTCTTACACAAGCTGGGATTCCAAGAGAGCATTCATAACTTTTTCTTGGCTCCCACACACAGGATTGTGCTCCTGGGATGTCAACTAGACAACTCAGTTCAAAGAGCTTTTCTTCCACAGGAAAAATAATATATCTTTATTTATATCTGTTCTAAGGTTTTCCACTCAGACTTCAATCACTGCAAGAGAATACCTTAGGATTTTGGGTCTTATGGCATCTATGACTTAACATGAAAAAGTACAGTGATATCTGAAATCCCTTTGTTCCCAGCATCAACACCCTTTATTTTTTCTGATCCCAGTACTGGGGTTTGTCAGAAGAGAAATGTGTTGATGGAGACAACAGATATTCTTAAATCTAGGTCTCCCCGTTTCCATCCCTGCTGCAAAGCAGTCAGTTACCACAAACACTTCTGACTTTGCTTGGGAGCAGTTTCATGAGGGTTAAAAGTGTAGGAGGTGTGAGACACCAAGGTCAAATGTAAGAACAAAAATATCAAGGAGATGCTTGCTCTGTTCAAGGCACTAAAGTCTCTGAAACATCTTTGGTTACCAGGTGCTCTTCAAGTGCTTACAGACAATACCACAGTCATGTGGTACATTAACAAACAAGGGGGATCCAGGTCCTCCCTTTCTGAATACTAGCCATCTTAACTTGGGATATAGCTTCATAGCAACAGTCTTACTCTACAGATATCCTGCATTCTGTCGGAGCAAAATTGTGTGGGTGAGAAGCTGAGCAGGACTAGGGCAGACCCTCACAAATGGAAAGTAGATCATGGGGTCTTCCAAGATTTGATCCCTCTGTGAGGATTTCCTCTAGTAGACCTCTTTGCTTCCTGTCTGAACAATCAACTGCCAAATTTCTGTTCCAATACTCCATGCAAGAATGTCTGGAAGACCAATGCCTTTTCTTTTCTTTTCTTTTCTTTGGACAGGAATGTTCCTGTATGCCTTTCCACCATTTCTTCTAATATCTAGGATACTTCTGAAGATTCAGAAGGAATCTCCCAAGATCATTGTGGTGACTCCCTCCTGGCCCATGCAACAATAAATGACTAGGGGCAATTAACATAAGCTTCCTCACAGAATGGATTGACCTTCACAGGAAAAGGGATGTTTAATACACCCTTACATCAATCGTGTTCAGTTAACTGCCTGAATGATAGGGTCTTAATTCCATTTAGGTATCTGTTTCTGAGGACTTGCAGCAAATACTAATAGAGGCAAGAAAGCCTGCTACTAGAAAATCCTATATTAACAAATGGAAAACATCTTCTAGTTGGTGCCAACAACATAACCAGCACCCATTCAGAAGTATTTGTTTTCTGGTTTTACAATATTTATGTGAGTTACTATTCTATGACTTTTCTTATTCATCCATCAAGGTTCATTTATCAGCCATTTCAACATGTTTGCTCGTGGAGCCTCCTCTTTCAAAGTAGCCTCATGTCAAAATGTTCTTTAAAGGCTTTTGCATAAGAGGCCTCCAAGTAAACCAGGGGCTCCTTCTTGGAATCTTAATTTTTTGTAAGAGAAACCAACACTTGCTCCATTTGAACCAGCTGATTTGGCTGACTTGAGGTTCTTAACACAGAAAGTAGTTTTACTCATTGGTTTGATCTCTGCAAGAAGGGTATCTAAGATGCTAGCTCTAATGGTGAGTCATCCCTATCTCATTTTCCATAGGGAAAGATTTTCTTCAAGAACTAATCTTTCTTTAATGCCTAAAGTGGTATCCAAGTTTACTTTAAGCCAACCTATCCATCTCCCTGTTTTCTGTTCTGAACCTAAAAATGCAGGAGAAAGGATACCCCATACCTTGGATATCTACAGAAAACTCAGGTACTGTCTTAATTGACAGAACTAAATGTTTCAGATCTTTGGATCAATTATTAATTTTTTTGTGAAGGTAAGAAAAGGGGACAACCTGTATCAAAACAGACTATTTCCAAATTTGTTATACAAATCTATTCCAGGCAGGGTCAAGGCCCTCTCTACCAGGGCCTTGGTTTCATCCATGGCTTTTTGGAAAAGGTTGAATTCTAGAAATATTCTTGAAACTACTGCTTGGTCCTTTGTACATACTTTTACAAAGCACTATAAGCTTGATTCCTTCTGTAAGTGGGAACCATTCTTCAGGGTATCCAGGACTCTTCTCATTTCTCCTCTCAAATATAGTTAGCTATGGTAATCTATGCTTATGGTTAAGGCTACTGCAGCAGTGATCCATATGAAGAACATAGTACAGTGGTGCAAGTTGAACTTACCATAGCATTAGATGTTTAAATGATCATTGCTGTAGAAGGCACTCTCTCCCTCCATCCCCACCCCCCTTTTTTTCTTTTTTTGTGTGTGTGTGTGTTTATGCTAGGTTGTGGATATTTTTTTTTTTTGTTAGTCCTAGCATTGTCCTTTCAGGGCTCAGCCTCCCTTTTTCTATTCGCAGGAAAGGTCTGAAGGGCTCCATGCCAAACTTGTCTTATAGTCAGCTCAGCTCAAGCTGCTTGACAGTCTGGGCATGTGGAAGATTCCCTGAAGATTTGCAAGCTGGCTGGCAGTTATATCCATGGCAGGATATAATCCATATAGCTAATAAGGATATTGCAGCAGTGATCATTTGAACATCTACTTATGGTAACTTTAACATACACAACTGTTGTTGTTCATTCAGCTTTTCCCAGTTAGGGGTCGCCACAGCAGAACTCCAGTCCGCTAATGATTGGCAGTAGATTTTTACGGTGCCGAGGTGCCAGCTCGATGCCCAAGCTTCAATGAAGGCACGCCCATTTACGCATGTCTTTCGAATGCCACTCGACTGTGGGGAGGACATGCAGGCTCTACACAGAAGGTGCTTCAGTCGAGAATCGACCAGGAGAACCTCTTGCTGTGAGGTGACAACGCTACTACTGCACCACTGCGGCTTCCTTTAACATACACAACTGTAGTTTGGCTTTTTTTTTCATTATTTATATATTTTTACATTCAATGTTCCAGTACTTAGATGTTTTAAAGTGAATATGTACACACATAAATACACATATATACAGTGGATATAAAAAGTTTACACACCCCTGTTAAAATGCCATGTTTTTGTGATATAAAAAATTAGACCACAATAAATAATTTCAACACTTTTCCCACCTTTAATGTGACCTATAACCTGTACAATTCAAGTGAAAAACAAAGAAATCTGGTTAGGGAAAAAATTATAAAAAATAAAAAATGTACAATACGCTGGTTGCATAAGTGTGCACACCCTTAAACTAATACTTTGTTGTGTGTGCACACCCTTAAACTAATACTTTGTTGAAGCACCTTTTGATTTAATTACCACATTCAGTCTTCTTGGGTAGGAGTCTATCAGCATGGCACATCTTGACTTGGCAATATTTGCCCACTCTTTCTTGCAAAAGCGCTCCAAATCTCTCAGATTGCAAGGACATCTCTTGTACACAGCCCTCTTCAGGTCACCCCACAGATATTATATTGGATTTAGGTCGGGGCACTGACTGGACCATTCCAAAACTTTAATTTTCTTCTAGTAAAGCCATTTTTTTGTTGATTTGGATGTATGCTTGGGGTCATTGCCATGTTGATAGGTGAAATTCCTCTTCAGCTTTCTAGCAAATGCCTGAAGATTTTGGGTCAAAAGTGACTGGCATTTGGAACTGTTCATAATTCCCACCACCTTGACTAAAGCCCCAGTTCTAGCCGAAGAAAAGCAACCTCAAAGCATGATACTGCCACCACCATGCTTTACTGCAAGGATGGTGTTCTTTTGGTGATGCGAAGTGTTGTTTTTGCGCTAAACGCACCTTTTGGAATTGTGGTCAAAAAGTTCAACCTTGGTCTCATCAGACCATAATACATTTTCCCACATGCTTTTGGGAGACTTGAAGTATTGTTTTGCAAATTTTAGCCAGGCCTGTATGTTTTTCTGTGTAAGAAAAGGCTTCCGTCTTGCAACCCTTCCCCATAGTCCAAACATATGAAGAATATGGGAGATTGTTGTCACGTTGTACACAACCAGTACTTGCCAGAAATTCCTGCAGCTCCTTCAGTGCTACTGTATATCTCTTGGAAGCCTCCCTGACCAGTTTTCATCTTGTTTTTTCATCAATTTTGAAATGACATCCAGTTCTTTGCAACGTCACTGTTGCTCCATATTCTCTCCACTTTTTGATGACTGTCTTCACTGTGTTCCATGGTATATCCAATGTTGCGGAAATTTTTTTGTACCCTTCTCCTGACTGATAGCTTTCAAAAATTAGATCCCTTTGATGCTTTGTAAGCTCTCTGCAAACCATGACCTTTGCTGTAGCAGGCAACTGAGTAAATGTCAGGAAAATCCTACTAGGACAGCTGAACTTTATTTGGGGTTAATCAGAGTCTCTTTAATTGATGGCAGGTGTGTACCCAAGAAGACTTAATGCTGTAATTAAATCAAAAGGTGCTTCAGCAAAGTATTAGTTTAAGGGTGTGCACACACAACAAAGTATTAGCTTAAGGGTGTGCATACTTATGCAACCAGCGTATTATATTTTTTTTATTTTTTATATTTTTTCCCCTAACAGATTTGCTTGTTTTTGAATTGAATTGTACAGGTTATAGATCACATTAAAGGTGGGAAAAGTTTTGAAATGATTTATTGTGGTCTCATTTTTTTATATCACAAAAACATGGCATTTTAACAGGGGTGTGTAAAGTTTTTATATCCACTATACATATGTAGTACATGCGTGTGTGTATATGTATGTTCATATGTGGATGGACACACACCAGTCTATGGTTATAACCACTGTAATTTACACAGATCATAATGCCATTATCTTTAAAAAAGAAAATTAAAATCAGTCGCAAATGAAGCATTCTTCAAAAAGTTTCCAATAAAAACAATGACACCATACATAAGGCACTTATGAAAACAGACTAGGTTACTATCCTTAATTACTGAAGTCTGCTCAAATTACTGTATGAGTTTCTATTATATTATACATTCTACTATTGCTTTCATGAATATATGCTAATAGAATAAAAATGTGCAACTTCAACAAAAGAGACTTTGGTTGAACCATATAACTAATAAGATGTACAACACAGAAAGAGACACAATATAGCTTTCAAAGCTGTACTAGCAATAAAAACAAATATAAATTAATTATAATGGAGAAAGTATAATTTCACTCAAATCCTTCCTATCTATATTTGTGTCCAGCTTGGTCCCAAAGAATGAAAGTGATAAAGTATTCTCTAATTAAACCAAAGAACTGAAATGGAAATGTGAATCTAGCATGTTATTAATAAACACTGAAGTAATCATCCAGACATAGGATATAGCAAATGTGGTTGCAGAAAAAATTAATTCAAGCTTTATGACAAGGAAATAAATATGTCAGAGCACTACAGAGACAAGGAGAGACATCCGATACATGACTGCAGTCACATTAACTGCTGCTGCTGCAAGTAAAATAAAAGTAGCTGCATGGAACAAGAAAACATTTCTGCTGGGGTCTTTTGTCAAATTGTGGAAAAGTGACTACTAAAGCCCTGTCAGTCATGATAAATAAAATGTTTTCACATAGACATATTCTAAACATATGAAGAGTTTGTAATAATATAAGTGTTGGGTGTTAGTGGCTCGACAGGCAGTGCCTTTGGTTTTGGTGCTAGAAGACCAAAAGGCTGTAGGTTCTATTCCCACTCCAGATTAGATTACTGACACTGCAGTACAGAGTTAAAGCGATGCTGTATTCCTGAATGTATTATTCTTCAGGTGAGATGTTAAACTGAGGTCCCATCTGCTTGATTTGCTGGTAGCTCAGGTGGATGTAAAAGAACCCATGGCGCCTGTTGAAAAAAGTAGGTTACGTTCCTTGATACCCCCCCAAAATTTCTCTTAGTAATATATATATATATATATATATATATATATATATATATATATATATATATATATATATACACACACCACCTGGGTATCCTCTGAAAAGAATCTACTAGCCTGTGGGACTAACAAAGGATTAAAAAAAACTGCTTACTTAAAACTGCAATTTGAAGTGAAAGCTTTTCTTCAGAATATTTTGAGTATAATGCCAGGGTGCTATTTCACAACTCCAAGTAAACACCTTTAGTGTATTTAGTCTACAAAGGATGTATACACATACATACAAGCACACACACACACACACACACACACACACACACACACACACACACACACACACACACACACACACACACACACACCCACACACACACACACAGACCCAGATTTGCTAATCTTCCGTGTAAGACTAGATTAGTCTTGCACGGAAGCGCCAGTGTAAGAGTATGATGGCAGCGTGACATGCATATTAATGAGGGCGCGCTGCCTCAACTCTAAAGCTTACACGGATCATGGACGAGTTTAGGGGGCGTGTCGGACTGCCGAGCAGTCCAAAAATCCACGCCCCTGCAATGAAGAAATGCCGCAACTTCCAGTTACATGAGCGAGTCCGCTCACATGTGTACAATGTAACACTACACTCCCCCATATGTTAAACAACTTAAAAAATAAAAAATAAAAATAATATTTTTTCTTCCGATATAGCTGCCCGTAGTTGCGCGAGTTTGCCCATTGCTTAGCTACAGTTAGCAGCTTAGACACCAGAAGAGGATAATAAGAAAAATATATGCAAATTAAGCATCATAGCGATAGCGTAGTGGTTAGAGCCTTCGTACAAAGAGGAGGCATTCCCAGTTCAAGTCCCACAACTGCACGTTCCATTTTCTGTGGGAAATCTGTAAACAAAAATATTTCCTGACATTTTTTATGTATACGTTTTGTAAAAAGCATTGAAATGTTAAATGTAGTAGTGAACGAATTATATATATATATATATATATATATATATATATATATATATATATATATATATATATATATATATGAAGGTGAAATGTTTATGCATTTTGAGGCATGAGTACCCTATTTTAAGCAATATAAAGCACTGATAAGCACATTTTACCAGTATTGAGCATATTTAAATACAATTGCGCTTACCTGCACACCTCGCTAACCAGGACAACGTCGGGCAACGTAGGGCAATGTTGAGCAATGTTAAGCAACGTTGAGCAATGTTGAGCAACGTTGGGCAAAGTCGGGCAAAGTTAGCAAAGTCGGGTAAACACTCTCACACCTGCTTTACTGTTCCTTAACAGTCAGGTCTGCCCAGCAGAAAAATAAAAAGCAGTGACAGGGCTCGAACTCAGGATACTGTGCACTATAGTCATAGTACTTAACCACTAAGCCATGACAGCATCTCACAAACATGCACTTTCAACAGGCACATATCTATCAAAGGAATTTTAAACATTGCCAACATCAGCTAAGCAGGCATGCCCACAGATGAGCTTTTCCAAAACTGACCAATCACAAATAAGTGTGGGAAATGAGGCATATTTAAGCTCCACAGGTGGGAATACTTGCTATAACTGGTTGTAGCTTCCTTCTGCAGACAGCATGGCTGGTGATGGTGAAGGCACTCCATTTAGAGCGCAACGCTGAGGCATCCAGGGGTCCAAAATTATGGTTTGGCTCCTCATACACAGACATGAGGAAAGACTCCTGCAGGGCCAATACCAGGGTACCCAGTATAAAATGGAGGCCTGGAACAGTCTTGCCCGTGATCTCACCAGTGCCACTGGTGTTCCTCAGACTGGTGAGCAAGTCAGGCACCATTATTCTGACCTGAAGCGGCGTAGGGGGATGAACTGGACTGGTGGATCCCAGAATCCCGTACGATGCCTAATGCCCCAGTACTAAGTAGCCATTGTATTACGTAGTTAAGAATTGCTATGCTTGTCTATACTATGGATAGGTATGTCTCAATATCACTGCATTTACTTCACAGCTGCAGGTGACCGGGCTATGAACCTGCAAGCCCATGTAGATAGGCTGCAAAGGCTGCGTCATGAGGCAGGTTAGTAATTATTCTGCATGTACTGTTATATAAAATAAATGAGAGAGCCTTCAAAAAGTCTTTTAATCCAATAAATAAAGGTGTAATAATCCTTTAATAAATGTATGATTCATGGAGTGCGTATGTGTCATTTTCTTTGATATGTTGTACTGTTGCATTCTACAATAGTAGTGTTGTATTAAGCAGTTTCAACCCACACTTGGGTAGGCCCATATAACAGATGAAGGGAGTGCCAGTAGCTTGTATGTATATGTACAGCCCTCAACTGTTGCTTCATGGCCAGTATGTACAGGTTAATGTCGCACATGAGTAGCTTGGTATTGTGTTCCCCAGAAATGTCAGTGTGCTTCCAGAAATGTAGGGAGCTGTTAACATATAACTGATACTTTCACCAGAACATATGCAGATAATTATATGAAAGTAGAGCTGTCAGTGTACCATCTTAGCAGTAGTGTGTGTGAGCAACTCTCAAAATATGTTGCAGTAACATCTGCATCTTGGACAGTTTGTATGTAAGATACAGCTCATGTATATAATGATCTAGCAAAATCCAATTGTACAATATAAGGACATTGGGTAGTGTAATACTACATGTAAGGGACATATAACTGCAGTTAATAGGAATGTAGTGAAAACTAGAAGGATATATAAGTTGTTAATTGAGCTATATTTTTCCACCCTACTGTATGTGAATAAAAAATGCAATTCCACACCTCAATCGGTATATCTAATCTCAAAACATTTGTTGGGACATATGTCCTATTGGTTTATAAATATTTGCATTTATTTTTCTGCATGTGCCCTGTTCAAATACCACAATACTGGTGGCCTGTTGCCATCAATTAAACCTGCATGCTGTTGTAATGTCCACTATTGTTCTATATATGCATGTGTCATGCTTGCTTTTCAACTGTTGAAAATCTGGTGTGTTGGGTTAATGGGAATACTTCTGCATGCTGTTATAACTAATTGGCAATGCTGCTGATGGTTACTAATCCATATATTTATTAAACTCTCCAAAACATAGTTCGTATGGGAAGGCCGGTCTCAGCGGACCCACTTGTCCCACCTCAGCTGGCCATGGCACCAGCATATCCAGTGCCCAGCCTGGAACCTCCTCCTCCATTGGCCCTGTGCCACCTTTGGGTGGAAGCACTGCAGGGAATGGGGCTTGCCCCCTTCCCCATACAAGTGTGGGCAGAGAGGCACCTATCACCCTTCATAGGGTCCGGGCTGTGGTGCATAGAGAGATTGAACGTTTTGTTGCAGACCCTCTACGCCAGCTTGAGGCCCGAGTGGCACAACTCATGGGTCAGCCTGCCCCTCCTACACAGCTCCCAGCACAGCCACCTTCTGGGCCATGAAGGTGCAGTGATGACTGCCCATGGGTGGGGACCTCAGTCCCACTGTTTCCATCTGGGGGCTCATGGGCTTGCGATTTCCAAATATCCCTCCCCATCAAAGTGTTCACCCACCATGTGTCATATACCGCCCCTGTATGCGTCTTGTTTGTCTTGTCTGTTTACCTCCCCAACCTACCTCCCCAAATATACCTAATTCCCCTACCCCACATTCCACTTTCACCTGAAAAAAAAGGGCAATCTACTACCAAAAAAATAATTACACCCCATACATAGCTGCCCATTTTTCACACATGTCCACTGGACACATGAAATGTTATTTAATTGGCATTACAACATACTTTGTTGTCCTCACCCCTCTCTCAGGGGTTGAAGGGTTCATATCTACCTCCGAATTTATTGCATATGCACAGCTGTTGCTGTTGAAGAAATGGGCAGCTATGGATCTTCCCTATACCCGTCCTGCACATCCTGAGCTATTTTCCATACTGTCTTTCTCTCTTTGTGCCACTTTTTCACCACTTTCCTATCTCCACATTTTTTCTTTTCTTTCAAAGAAATTAGTGCGGGGGTGAGCGGGAGTAAGCACTATTAAGCAGTAGTTAGTAGGTTTGCATGGGTTTGCGCTTGTTTGCACTTGGCTAAGCAATGCTCAGCATTGCGCAAACCCATGCAAACCTGCTTACAACTGCTTAAAAGTGCCTTAGTCACTCTGTATGTGAGGGCCCTTGTTCTGCTCAAGAATAAAATAAAACACATCTATAAGTCTCGAACCCAGGACCTTGCACACACTACACAACATGAAGTACCACTAAGCCACCACAGATATACATCAAATTAGTGATTAAATAATTATATCATGCATCAGAATGAGTGAATGTAAAGGAAAATTTGGAATACCATACCACACAACTTGTTCTGTGGATGTTGACCAACAGTTGTTGTGGGATTACATTACATGACTGTGATAAGAGAAGCAGCCATTCTAGCAGGAAATAATGTTACACTGTCACCTTACAAACCCACACAGTATCACAGCAGGACAAACACTGACATATCTGTTTAGAGCAGAGGCCATACCTCTCAACTGTCCCTAATTTTCAGGGACGTCCCTGATTTTGACCCAAATTTTAGCTCTGTCCCTTTGAATCCCTCCTAAAACTACTGACTTTGGGCAGAAAGGTGGTGAATTGCACTTAATGAATAATGACAATAATTAAATAAGAGTTAGACACTTCTTTTACTTCAGAAAAGGTGTATTAATTCATAAGCTCTGATTCTCTCAATGTTTCAACTTAATGGCACTAATATTTTAAAGGTGTCCCTGATTGTCCCTGAGTTTTACTTGACTTTTCCCTGATTCTGTTCAAATATGTAACTGATGGTTGAGAGGTCTGGCAGAGGCAGAAACACAGAGGCATATTAGCCTTTCTGCGGTTACACACTGTGCAAATAGCTTTGGAATGAGTTTTGGAAACAAACCCTTATGTAGGAATAAAACACTGAAATACAAATGGATGTAGCCATGTACTGGTAGCAACCAACTGTAAGAATGCCATTGCTCTATTGCTGAAAAGACCTGTGTGGTGCACAGACAAAAAATAACAGGCTATTCTCTGGCTATCGTGTGGATAGGTCCACAGTTGGGAGTTACGCAGGCAGACTACATACCTTGATAAGCTAACATTTACACAGCAACCCTGTAAGTCCAGCAAGATAAAATCCACACAATACTACTTATGCTGTCTGTACTTCTGCAACCCTACCCAAATGTAGAATATACCTGTGTGTGCAGGGTCTACCAAGGATGTAGGTAAGCATACTCACTGTACTGAAATGTGTCCAGTTTTTCTGAGCAGCTCGTGCTAATGTCAACACTAAAAAAGCACAAACTGTTTAGAACTGTGTAAATGAATATTCACAGTATAGCAGTTCACAAACAATTCTTGTGCCAAAGGAATACATCTCTATAACTAGCTTTGTATGGCAGTTAATTGTAACAGTTGAAAAGAAAGTACATCTTTCCATGCATCTTGGTGTAGCATTTTGAAGGGTGAGTACATTTCTACACTGACAAGTGGGTACTGGAAGCAGTAACATTAGGTTTGAGTACAAAATGTAAATCTCTGGCTACACCCCTGGCTTCTGATATAAGAACTATACCAACCTCCTGTCTTAAACAATGATGTCCATACCAAACAAGGATGATCTCTATCTTGGAAAAGGGCCATGTCTACATGAGTCAGCAATTTATAGTATTGGGTTGCTACGACAGTGATTACTTCAATTACTACACAGCAGGCTGCATGCAATTAGCAAATGGTGGGCACTAATTGGTGCAGAGGCCATCACATGCTCATGTACAATTCCTAGAAAAGCAGGCTGCAATCTCTGCCAGCAAACTCAATCACTCTATTGCAGAGACTGACAGAGAGAGAGAGACAGAGAGAGAGAGAGAGAGAGAGAGAGAGGGAGAGAAAAGGAAAATGAAATATTACCAAATTATACAAAAGAAAGGTATGTGACACATATGTATTTACTGACATGTAGTAGATGTTATTGAAGAATAGTCTACATAATGTGAAACATTCATATGTTGCAGCAGTACTTCTTTATGCACAGATGTTCTGCTTAACTACTGCTATGGACAATACTGTGTGTACCTGCAGGAAGTGGGACATACCTGTTAAATGTGTAGCTCAACGATAAATGTCAAAGATCTGATCCATGTTATCTGTGTTCTGTACAGTAGTGTGGCCAATGGCTGTTGGGGGAATTAGCGCTGACATTATATAAACATGTGTGAGAGAGAACAACTCATGCATGATAGTCATATTAAAGTGTAGCTTAGCATTGGCAACTGCTGTAGCAGTCTAGTATGTTTATCTATCATCTGTTGCCATATATACCCCCTAATTTTAGTCTGTGTTCATATGTGACACCTGTTTGTGTTGCAGCAAGGCCCAACAGTTCAGCTGTGAGGTCCAGGAACTTACAACAGGGTGGACCATGTGTGTGTATGCCACACACATACAGAGAAATATATATGTGTCATATATATTCACATCTGTATATGTGCATAGAGCAGGGGACATATTGCAACTGTTTGTGAAGGGGGGAGATATATATGTTGGTGAAGGTTAGTATGCGCATATTTGTATGTAGGTTTTAGTGTGTGACAAACAAGACAGCATACAGTGCTGGTATATGACATGTGGTGGTTAAACACTGGTTCGTTCAGTTTGCAATGTTGAAGCCAGTAAGGCCTGCTAAAGCTACCTGGGCTGTGAACACCTTCAATACATTTATCCCAAGACTGTGCGATGTTATTACATTACTGTACACCTTACATCCTTTGTATAATTGATATTCTCACTATGGAAGGTGAAATGTATATGTGCCTCTATATATACATATATATATATATATATATATATATATATATATATATATATATATATATATATGTAGACAAATGGTATATATATATATATATATATATATATATATATATACTCATACACACCTACATCTACTTGTTGCAATAGATTCTCTGTACTGTTGACTGACTGTGATGGTCAATATGTTTGTGAATATGTCAAATATATGTATCTGCGGGATAGCTTACTGGGAAACTGTTTATGTTATGGTATTCTGGGTCCTTGCTTTGGTCCTAGCAAAAGCTGTGTATTCTGTTGCTAGACAGAACAAGTGCTATTGCATACAGTGTGATTAAGTCCCTTGGTTTTAACTAGGGTGTGTCATTGGAGGCTAAAGCACTACATCTATGATTATTGATTAGTACCGATGTTAAATGCAAATTCTGTGTGTACTGTAGTACTAATTGAAGCTCTGGGCCTGTACAGCAAAGTATGGTGCATGTCCACATTGCTTGCATCCAATGTTTTGTGTGGTCCCTGTATTCATCACAGATTACATTTCTCAAGATTAAGGTTGTGTAAGTACTGACACAGAATACTGTATAGTACACACTGAAAGCTTATCTGGGTTGTCATACCTTTGTGTCCTGTAATTATGTCTGATGTGTGTGTGAGTATGTCTGTAACATGTCCTTTGACATATGTGTGGTAATACATATAACTGTGTATCTAGCAACATTCATAGTGTACTACAGCAGTATGTGACCTATATTCCCAATTGTGCACATATTGTGGCCACGGGTTTGGCATTAACAAGTTGTGTGGTATAATATTAATACATTTACTGGACCTTAAACTGATTGTGATGGATGATATATTTCTTTACACATCAGCTTGATTTATATCTGCTGTGGCTAGATGGTGCATCATGTTGAATACAGTGTGCCAGGTACTTGTGTATAGTCTTATATAGTGATTTTATTTTGTTGCTCTGCAGAACATGGTTCATTGGATAGAAAGTGAGCAAGGCACTTTCAAGCAGTTGTGGGGTGAGCAGTGATAAGTGGCAGTTACAGTGTTTCACTCTTGGTTAGCTTATAGGTTGCTATATATGGCAGTCCAGGGATATCTGTACTGTATAATGTTAAATGTGCCATATGACTTGCTCAGACATATTTTTGTATTGATGTCTTCCAGGGATCATGGCCCACCACAGGAAGCCAAGCTACAGTAGGGCTGAAGATGATATCATCACTAGCAGTATGATTCAGCACTACCGTGTACTGTTTTCATGAACCAGCCAGGACCAGCAGGAACATACTGCAATGTGGCAAGATCTTGTCCGCAGGGTCAATGAGGTAGGCCTGCATAATCGCACATATGAGCAGGTACGCCACCACTGCAGTGATCTTCTCTGACATGTCCGTCAGTGTGCCGCTGATGTGCATACGGAACAGCTTGCAACAGGGGTGGTGTTAGCATCCACCCCCCTTCACCAGAGTGGAGGAGCTGCTCATGAGCCTGGTGGCACCTGCCCAACAACAACAGCAGCAGACATACACCATGATGGAGGTTGGAGCCACCCAGCAAGCACACATGGAGCATGCAGGTAACATGGCATATCTGTAGACTGCTGTCATCTGTATTGGTAGATCATGCATATGTGAGATGTGGAGTGTGTCGTTCAAAGATGTGGAGCCTGTTGTTGTGCAATACTGATCATTTGGAACATAATCTGTTGCCCTGTGAATGTAAACTGTTGTTGTACTGTAAGATTGCAAACACACAGTAGCAATGCCACAGTTGTGGCCACTGACAAACTGTCTCATCTCTATGTAGGTACCTCTGGGGTGACGTCAAGGCAGCGGACAGATGCTGGTGAGTGTGTTCTACATTTATTACTGGAAATAAAAAGTGCATGTTATAGTTAAGGTGTAGGCCATGTACACATGTAACACACCTACCCATAATGCATGCTGTGCATGTTTAGTGTAAGAGCACGCACATCTCACTAATGTGATTAGCAGCCTCAAACATATGCAATACCAAGACCATCTCAAACAAATGTGGCTAGACTGTAGTAACCATTGGGTAGGCACAGTTGATACTCAACATGCACATAACATACACATGTATGCCATACACAGAGCATTTTAACATGCTACACATAAAGGATTCACAAACCCTCTGTAAAGACACACTCCAAAATCTCATCCACACATTACACATAATATACCTGAGGGGTAGAGGCCTATCCTGGGGTATTTAAACACTCTGCAACACACTACACATTCATGTCAGGGAATGCTCCTTATTGGCCTCCTTACAAACTCACGTAACAACTGGTTGTGAAATGGTGAATTTAGCCATGGTAGTACAGTTCCAGCACAGCATGATTTGTGCTGATTTGTGAAACATTTGTAGCCTTGAGTGACCACCTGATGCTTCATGATGATGGCCTATGGTACTATACCCCATCCAGTTATTGTAACCACAGTACTACATATAGCTGTCATTGCTACACACCATAATGATGCATGTGTGCACACATATGCACCTCTAAACAGTATGCATACCAATCACCATTTGCACAACTGACACATATATGTCTTGTGATGCTATTGAGTGGCTAGGTCATATGACACATATTGGGTATGTGTAGTGTTTAAATATGCAGTTGTGTTTTAGCATGCCATGTCATGGATGAGACTGGCATGTCCACAATATGATCTATACTCACCATAAGTACCGTACATTAGGTATGTGGCCGAATGGTATTCCATCAATTATCCATGCATCACTGATGATGTGTGAATACTCATCATGCATGTGCTAAAAACGTGTCCACAATTAACACATGTCCACAATTATTTACTAAAGACATAGAGGCTGTAATCAGCATTGGATACCTATCTGACACACAGATACACATCCAGCAATGGTATGCACACCTGTGAGTTATGGTGCACAGTACATCACAGGGTTATGAATACCTGCACAGCAATGTTGTGTCCATGTTTGTATTGTGTTTCAGGGGGAGGGCCATCACCTAATAACAAAACACATGCATCAAATCCATGTATACTGTTAGTAACAAGGATTGACTACACTTGCACTGCATGCTGTTGAGCAACACATGTCTTGCATGCTGACAGGTGTGATATGACTGTTTTGCTTGTGATACTGTACTCCACTATCACCTGCTATTGTGTATGTTCTATGATTGCTGGTGTTGTGTGTGTCTACTTTTGGGAGGAGTGTAGTTTTGTGTGTGTGCATGTGTGCATGTCTGCATGTGTGCATGTGGTCTGAAATCATGTTCAGGTCTTAAAGTGTGTTTCCTGTTTTCCTCTCACAGGTGGCGAGGTGGGGCTGGTTCAGTACAGCAGGGAACCTGATGTCACTGACACAGACAGTGATCATGAGGATAGGTGTGTTGAGGCACAGGCAGGTTTGTCAGGGTCTGTTGCTGGGCCACCAATTGACAGTACACAAGTCTCCTCCCTATCCATGTGCACAGTCATACTGCCTGTACATCCATCATCACCATTGCCCTTAGCTGAGGGACAGTGTATGGTTGGCATTGGTCAGGACAGTGTGGTGTCTATGGCATGTGTATCAGGACACAGCATCCATAGCCAGATGTCTGGAATGGTACCACATAGGCAGATGCTCAGGAGTTCTTGTCAGTGCACTGCTAGTCATCATGCCCCTGGCAGACGTGCCACACCTCTTTCTACCACACGCATGTTCCAGGCTGTCATGGAGGCACAGACATGAATGGAGTGGTACGCCAGACAGGGGCTAAGGACACAGAGGGCTCATTACACCTCTGTAAATGACAGTATCCGTGACCTAGCAGGTGCCATACATAACTACACTGAGGTCATTGATAGACGTTGGGGTGAGACATTGGATGTCCTCCACAATGTCATGTCTATGTGTCAGGACAGTGCAGGATGGTTGAGACGTCGACGTGGACATATGCCAGCAACATCACCAGCTGGAGATCGCCGTGGATGTCCAGCTAGTTACAGCCGCTCCCATAGTGCCAGTGCCAGCCCCAGGAATGTTGGGGGGGGCTGTCCATAGACTAGCAGACCACGTGCACATGGCTCTGGCCAGTCCCAGCAAGGACCTGGATCCAGTGGACATTTGTCAACCTCTGAGGATAGTACCCAATCTGGATTAGTACCTGATACTGTCTGTAGCACCCTTGCCAGGCACAGGTTCCGTATCCGTGGCCAGGATGGTGATCTGTAAAGCCTGCCAGATACAGTCTGTAGCTGTCTCACAAATCCTCATATATAGCAGCCATAGGGTGGAACTGTGTGCATGCAGACACACACACATAAACCAGAAACCTAGGCAAACACATACCCGCACACATGACATCAACATTGGCCCATAACAGTACTCATGGCCCTCACACACACACTCACACACACATGTCAATCGTATGGCTCAGTGTAGGCCTCTGGCAAACCAACAACACACCCTGTGTATATGATGAAAACTGTGCCACCTCCTGTCATCTGTAACATTGATGCAGGAACAGGCTAACATGGTGCTGATGCACAGGGTGACTTTAATAAAGTATAGCAATGGTTGGATGTGTAGCATGTTGTCAGCAGTAAAGTCTAATGATATCCTTGTAGGTGTAGCTGAGCAGGCATGACGCATTAAAGCTGTAATTAGCAATGTTGTATTGTTTTCAGCAGTGTTTATTCCAATTGTGTTTTGTTTGCCCATGTGCCACTTGTCTGATGTGTGTAGTTGCGTCAGCATGTGTTATACAGTGGACAGTAAGTGTGGGGTGTTTGCAACACAGGTTTGCACGTGTCCATTTGTGAACATGGTGGAGGTGCACTGTCTGCATGTACATGCATATTGGACACATGGGCAGGGTGACATGCCCTGCATTGGCCAGTGTTAACACTCGATAGTTTCTATTGGTGGTCAATATACATTGTACTACACACATTTTGGAAATTGAGTACGCATGTGTGTGTGTATGACACGGGTTGACACTGTGCTGTGGGTGATGCTGTTGTTGCTATCTGTCATTGGTTTGCATTACTAAGGTTAACACTGTCCCAGCTGCATAATCCTTTAGTAATGCACACTATTCACTTACAGAGTTGCATGGACCGTGCTATCACAAACACAAGAAATTCTCACTTATACAGTAAAAGTGCATTAGTCTCATGGACCCCTGCCATAAACTAAATATATAATAGAAGGTGTGAAGTTGTACCAAAAAAGAGTTACATACCAAGAAGGGGTAACCTCTCTGGTCAGTATCATTGGGAAAATACAAGCTCTTATTAATCATTCAAGGCAAGCTTCAAAATACAAATTGGCAATGATTCCAAAGACAACACTAAAGCTTTCTTTAGTGTTGTTTATAATCTAGAGGGGAAATCTCAGATTGGGTCACAGTTAATGTAAATGATCACAAAGTACACTTATCTGACTGACATTACCAATATTTTGTCAGATAGTTTGAATGCGGATTTCATCACCATGTCGTTACACAAGGGCCACATTTCCAGACCTGAAGAATGTAAAACCTGATGATTCACAGACATTCTAGTTAAAACATCTCTTTACCAAAGTCCAAACCACAGTGGCAATGGTACTGGACAGTATCCCTGGCTGTGTCATACACAAGCTGACATATGAAGTCACCACTCACCTAAACACTCTGTTCAGATGCAGCCTCCATACAGGTTACATACTTGTGGAATGACGCATGGTAATGGTGTTCACAGTCCACAAGGGTTGAGCTACAACTTCTTCTTCTCCTTTCAGATGCTCCCATTAGGGGTCGCCACAGTAGATCATCTGTTTCCATTTCTTCCTGCCCTCTGCATCTTGTGCTGTCACACCATCCACTTGCATATCCCTTCTCACCACATCCATAAACCTCATCTTAGGCATTCCTCTTTTCCTGTTACGTGGTGGGTTCATCCTTAGCATCTATTTCACAATATATTCTGCATCCCTCCTCAGCATATGTACAAACCAATGTAATCCTGCCTATCTGGCTTGGTCTACTAACCTTCAAACCTGGGCTGACCCTCTAATATACTTATTCTTAATCCTGTCCACCCTCGTCACACCCAGTGCAAATGTTAACATAAATTGATTAAGGGTAGATCTCCAACAGATCCTGGAAACTCTCACCCTATAAGCCAGACAAATGTTATCTGGAAGGCTATGGAGCACAGCATTATGGAACTCATTAACAGAGACATTATGAACCTGCAAACACTGCACCATACCCACTTAGGTTCTCTAAAGGCCAGATCATGGCTCCTACACCTAGTAGACTTCAAGCCAGTTAACAAGGCTATAGGTGAGGGAGGGGAGGTCCACACAGCCAAGCTATAGCTCACCAGCAATTCATACCCATCCCACATTCTGGTATTATACAATACCTCAACAAACTGACCATAAACGATTGTTAGATGATGGATTGACAACTGATGCACAGATGTAGGACACAAAGTAACATTTGCAGCCTCCATGTACAATTCTATGCCAGTAATAAGTGGTATTCACCTGCACTCAGTCATGGGACCACTCCTGTTTGGCATATAGCTTTCTTAGGTACAAGCAAACACAGTAGGAATATGTCTGCCCACATTTGATGAAAATGCATACTGTGGGCAATACTTTATTCTCCAGATGACACACATATCCTCCAAAGGGTATCAAAGAGACAGATACCTGGTGTCAAAATCATGCTGTAAAGCTATAAGCCAAAGAAAGCATAGTTATCCACTTTTAGAAAACAAAGTATCCCCAGAGTACCACATAGGTAGCAGCCCACAAAATGTGGAACAGGTACTAATGTATACGTAGAGGCATGTGTTTAGTCATCTCTCCTTTGATAATCACATTACCAAAGGGTTTTGGAAATCCCTCGTGGAGCACATAAGCAATACAGGGTTTGCATACAGATCCACAGAGGTTGTTGCACACCTATAATGATTATTCATCTTTGCCAGACTTTGCTTGCTTTGGAACAGGATTCAAATATACCTCAGCCATACACCCTCACTCACACTCTTCAATAGAAACCTTGATGAGTGGATGTGAAACAGAAGATGTAGCCCAGGGATCACTGCAGTGGCTAAGCTTGTCACAAGCATACAGAAGTGACCTAAGGTCTGGAAAGTGCCAGCACGTTCTGGCAAAGCTAACAGATGCTTTCATAGAGAAAGCAGAGTACCCACCTATGAAAAAATTGAGGTCACATGTATGTATATGGCTTTGCCCCACAGCTACCTTACATGTGTTATGCACATACAGTTGTCATTGTGATATGTCATACACTAGAAAAATCAAAACCCACTCCCTACTGACCAACAGTGTCACACACCTGGAACACACACGCAGTTAGCAAGTGAGGAATGCAAACTCCTACCTAACTACATTATGATATTATAGCAGTATGCATTTACGCAATGTGCTATACACATTACTGGGATTTCACCTTCCCACAGGTATATTTGTAGGATGGTGACATCATCAGACTTCACAAAGATGAGTATATCACTTTTAAGGGGTGTGAGTAGTCTCCAAAAAGGTTGCTCCCTCCCGAGGGAAGACACACACACACTCACAGTTTTCAAGTGGAGGATTCAAGCCCCTACCTAACAACATTATGATATTACATCAGTATAAATTTACACGATGCCCTATACACATTACTAGGATTTCACCTTCCCACAGGTATATTTGTAGGATGGTGACATCATCAGACTTGACAAAGATGAGTATATCACTTTTAAGGGGTGTGAGTAGTCCCCAAAAAGGTTGCTCCCTCCCCAGGGAAAACACACACACAGTTGGCAAGTGCAGAATTCAAACCCCTATCTAACTACATTATGATACTACAGCAGTACACATTTACACAGCACACTATACACATTACTGGGATTTTACCTTCCCACAGGTATATTTGTAGGATGGTGACATCATCAGACTTGACAAAGATGAGTATATCACTTTTAAGGGGTGTGAGTAGTCTCCAAAAAGGCTGCCCTCTCTCCCCAGGGGGGCACACACAGTTGACAAGTGCAGGATTCAAACCCCTACCTAACCACATTATGATACTACAGCAGTATGCATTTACACAATATGCTGTACACATAATTGGAATTTTGGCTTCCCACAGGTATATTTGTAGGATGGTGACATCATCAGACTTGACAAAGATGAGTATATCACTTTTAAGGAGTATGAGTAGTCTCCAAAAAGGTTGCTCCCTCCCCAGGGAGACACACACACATATATGCACACAGTTGGTAAGTGGAGAATTCAAACCTCTACCTAACTACATCATGATACTACAGCAGCACGCATTTACATGACGCACTATACACATTATTGGGATTTCATCTTCCCACAGGTGTATTTGCAGGATGGTGACATCATCAGACTTGACAAAGATGAGTATATCACTTTTAAGGGGTGTGAGTAGCCTCCAAAAAGGTTGCTCTCTCCCCAGGGAGAGACAAAAACACACATACACATTTGGAAAGTGCGGAGTTCTTAATCCAAACTAAGTACTTCTTTACACTTCAGCAAGCAATATGGAGTTACAGGGCGCAATACATACATTACTTGCTGACAGTTTGCCCAAAGGTTTTTTTCACATTTGCTAACATCAGCAGGCTTATCATACTAGGTGTATTGTGAGTGTATTGTATGCATAGGCCATGACCATATCATATATGGCACACACAGGGTCAAACTGGTGGCTAAGCTCTGTCAACCCAATACTGGACAATACAGTCAAGAGGAGTAGGGTCATACAAGCACAACACCAACAGTCTCACATAGACCTACAATATAAGCACCAGCAAAACATACACACACACACATACACATTACCATACTCGGAGAATACAAATATTAATCTGAAAAAGAGAGAGTGTCCTCCTAAGCAGACAAGCAAGCAACATGCACCTCCAAGCACACACCAAAAAACACATATTACACCAAAGCAGTGTGCCTCACAACAGGCCCTAAGGCAAAACAACATACCCAACACACTAGTAATAGGTGACTCCATAGTCAGGCACACAGATGTTCCACTCACTAGGCTGGACAACATAACACAAGCACTTAGATCACTCCAGAACAGGTACATATATGACGCGGTCTTTGTACATGTCAGTGTGAATGATCTGAGACATACCTCCCAGGACAACATGACAAGAGATATATAGTAGCTGTATGATCATGTAGCCTAGGCTGGTATGACCCTGACCTTGAGTAGCATCTTACCTTCACCTACATGATACAGCAATATAACAGAAAGATGATAAACTTCAACAATTGGCTGAGCTTCTGGTGTCATTCAAAGGGTATCCAGTCTCTGTCTGCCTGGGATGACACAACAGACATGCCTCATTGCTTCGCTAGATATGGTTTGCACCTGTCACCCATATGCTTCTGAATACTGGCCAAGGCTCTTGCTGTCCCCATATTACCTTTTTTAGGCAAGGCTGAAAGGTTCATAGGTTTATAGGTAGGTACTAGGCTATCGGCCCTGGGAACTATACAAGCCCACAGAATAACGAGAAGAACGTTAAGCAACTGCTTAATTGAATAATTTATGGGTGTATTTAACTTGGTTGGGTAAGGTTGTGATTTTTTGTTCAGAGGAAGTCTCTGTAGTGGAGAGGAAAGCGCTTAACTGTTTGTGAACAAAGTTGGTGTCCTTTGGAGTGCTCACGTTCTTCTGGTTATTTTGTGGTTTGCTGAGTTTTAGTTTAACTATACAAGCCCAGCCTAAAAAGGTACCCTGGCTTTTGCCACCCAAGAAAATTATTTTCCTGTGCCACTGTCGAGCAGAGCCACAGAGGTGATCCCCGGGGTGAATTTCCTATTTCCCATCCAATCATCAAGATTTTTCTTGAAGAGTGCTAATGAGGAGCTTTGTTTTATGTATATAGGTAGTTTTTTCCGGAGTATGGGAAGTCTCTGGGACAGGAATCTATTCTCCAGCATGTTCTGTTTATGGTGACAAGATTTAGGTCCCTAGAGCGTGTAGCTCAGAGGGATTAGGATTTCTTTAAGTGGAGCATGTCCAACAGCTCTGGGTGTGACATAGCTTTGTATGTTAGGCAGAGATCACCTTTGAGTAGGCGATATGCGACGGAGTAAAGCTGGAGTTTTTTGAGACGGTCTGTGTAGGGCATCTGTTTGAGGCCGGTAATCCTCTTTGTGAGGTATTTCCTGCGGCCTTTCCAGTTGTTGTAGATGTCTTGTGAGGTACATACCAAAAGGGGCATTGTACTCTATAATGGGTTTAATGAGTGATGAGTAGAGGGGAACAATGACCTCTTTTTTTCTGGATGAGAAACCTTTTGTGATGAGGTGTGCCATGTAGAAGGATTTTCTGACTACTGTGGTGATGTGATTATCAAAGGAGAGACTACTGTCCACCTGTGTCCCAAGGTCTCTTATCACACTTTCAGTGTTAAGTATACTACCGCCTATGTTGTAGTTCATGGGTACAGAGTTTTTACCAAAGGGGATGACAATGCACATTTTGGCATTGAGCTTGAGGCCATGGCTTTGACACCAGGCATCTGTCTCAGTGAGGCCCTTTTGTATGATGTCCACATCGTTAGGAGTTTCGATTATGGCTCCTAGTTTGCAGTCATCTGCGAACTTTGTTAGCCAAAGACCTTCTGTGTTAGCCTGTACTTCAGAGAAGTAGATACCAAATAGGAGAGGACCCAGGACTGAACCCTGTGGTACTCCACTTTTCACTGGTCTGAAGTCGGATTTGGAGTCTGCTACTTTCACAGTGTGGGTTCTGTCAGTGAGCCAGTTGGCAACCCATCTTGTGACATAGGGATTTATACCTAGTTTAGTAAATTTATCTATAATTCCAGAGTGGGGGGATGGTGTCAAAAGCCTTGGCGAGATCTAGATAGGCTGTGTGAACCACCTTACCCTTGTCTACAGCTTTGGTGACTGCTTCAAAGAAGTCTATCAGGTTTAGGAGACATGATCTGCCTTTTACAAACCTGAACTGGGTGGGGTCCAAAGAATGGAGATTATCAATGTCTTTGTTTATAAGTTCCATGATGATACATTCCATGGCCTTGCAGACCAGGCTCATCAGGCTAATGGGGCAGTAGTTCCCAGGGTCCGTGGTGGCTCCCCCCTTGTGGAGTGGGATAATTGTCGCTGTGCGCCATTCAGCAGGCACAAAGCCTGAGCTGAGGCTATGATTGAACATGGTACTTAGGTGGGGTGCCAGTTCGTTCTGTAGTTTGTGTAGAACACAGCCTGGGATGTTGTCTGGTCCCATGGATGCTGTGTTCCTGGCTTTAGAGAGTGTGGTTTTTACCTGTGCAGTCGTGATTACAGGAACTTTGCATTCTTCCAGTATAGAGATGGGCTCTTTAATGGGTGAGAGGGGGGTAAAGTTAACACTGAACCTATCTGCCAGGATGTTGGCAATATCAGTTGGGTCTGTATATTTAGTGCCATTGTGCTGTAACTCAGAGCAGATCTGAGTGTTGCCATTGAGATTCTTGACATAGCTATAGAATGCTTTGTGGTTGTCTTTAAAATCAGTGGTGATTTTGTTTTTGTAACTAGCTTTGGAGGATTTTATCAGGGATCACAGCTTCTTACTGAGGCTGACCAGGGAGCTCCTACATTCATGGGATTTTACTCTCCTTTGCAGCAGTTTCTTCCTTTTGTTGTACAGTTTGTTTATAGCAGGGGACCACCAGTGTGGCTTCCTTTTTTTGGAGGATAGCGTCTTGGTTCTGTTTGGGATAGCACAATCTATGCACTCATGTAAGTGCTTATAAAGTGCAATTGTGTAGGATTCAGTAGTCGTAACTGTATTGTCCATCTACATGGATGTCATGAAGTTCACCACTTCTGTCTTAAGAAGCATGAAGTTGGCTTTGGAGAAATTTTTTACCATGGTTTCCTTAATGGGAGGATGGGGGCAGAATGTGGATATCTAGGGTAATTAGCTTATGGTTGGATCAGACCAATGCGGCGTTGACTTCAGGTGTGGAACACCAGTCACTCAAGACAAACCAAACCCCGTAACCAACACAAATAACCACAAAGTGAGCTAAATGCTATTCATTGCCAGAAGTCTCAGCCTCCAAATGCACACACTTCAGGCACTTCTCAGTATGGAGAATATTGATATCTGTGCAGTAACAGAAACCTAGTTCAAGGCTCCAGAGACCACACCAGCACTACCAGGATACTACTCATTCCATACCTTCCAGCATCAGAACCTGGATCATAGCACATAGGGCGGGGATATATCCATATTCATCAAGGATACCTACACCTCTCTCTACATCCTCTCTACAGGATATGTTCCCATAGAATGTTGCACAGCAATGTTCTTCCCACTCCACAGGGGTGGGGCCACAACAGACCCTTGGCATTCCCGCTCTATGAGCCTGATGAATCTGATCTGCAAGGCAATGGAGCCAATCATAATGGAAGTCAACAATAAAGACATTGGGAACCTTCACACAGTTGAGCATACCCAGTTTGGTTTCGTCAAATGCAGATCATGCCTCCTGAACTGGGTGGATTTCTTTGAGACAGTTACCCAGGCTACATATAATTGAAAGGAGCTCCACGCAGCCTACCTATACCTCGCTAAGGCCTTTGACACCATTCCCCAGTCAGGTATCATAGATGAACTCACCAACCTGGGCATAAATCCATACATCACAAGATGGATTGCAAACTGGCTCACAGATAGATCCCACAAATTAAGAGTTACTGGCTACATGTCAGACTCTACACTGGTAACAACTGGTGTTCCCCAGGGTTCAGTCCTGGGGCCCGTCCTGTTTGGTATATACTTCTCAGAAGTACATGCCAACACAGGAGGGTTGTGGTTGACTAAGTTTGTTGGGAACTCTAAAGTGTTTGCCATAATAGATTCTCCGGATGACACAAATATTCTCCAGAAGGGACTCTATGAGACAGATGTATGGTGTCAGAATCATGGCGTCAAGCTCAATGCGAAAGAATGCATATTAATCCCCTTTGGTGAAAACAAAGTACCCACAAACTGCAACATAGGTGTTACCCCAAAAAAACTGACAAGATAATAAGGGACCTGGTGACACAAGTAGATAGTCATCTTTCCTTTGACAACCATGCTGCCAAAGTGATTAGGAAATCCTATGTGGCCCACCTAATAAACAAAAGATTTGCATCAGGATCAAAAGAGGTAGTGGTGGCCCTCTACTCTTAAGTCATCAGACCCATCATTGAGTACAATGCACCATTTTGGATGTACTCGACTAGGCATATCCAGCAGCTGGAGAGACCTCAGAGGTACCTCACCAAGAGGATTACTGGCCTCAAACAGTTGTGTTATGCAACACAACTGGAAAAACTAAATCTGTTCTCTGTTGCATACCACCTAGTCAGAGGCAAACTCTGCCTAACATACAGAGCCATGTCCAACACATAACTGTTGAACATGCTCCATCTAAGGAAAACAAAATTGAGTCGCACTACACACTCCAGGGATATGAACCTCATCACAACAATGAATACAACATGCTGATGGGACAGAGTACCATCCCAGAGACTTGCCTTACTGTGGAACAGAGTCCCAATGTACATCAGACAGAGCCCCTCGCTAACACAATTCAATAGGAACCTTGATGAGTGGATGGGAAACAGACAATGTACACCAGGGATCACATCAGCAGCCCCACTAGAAAGGAGCTTAGGGTACTAACTATTAGAACTAGGGCTTAGGAGACTAACCAATGGGGTGGTGAAAGCTGCACAACTTGCCTAGGCTAATATATGCCTTCGTGAAGATAGTCTACTACTTACCTATGAGCCTATGTGACAGGTACATGTCTACAGATAGTAGATGTGTACTTCATTGTACAGTCATGTTGTACAACAGGCACATGCACCACATACACTGTAATGCTTACAGATACTGGTGGCTATTATGTACAGTGGATGAGATGTGCACCTCACGTCTTTTGTGCCATTGGGATGTGTGCTGGGTGGGACAGTCCTGGATGGCTCCCTGTTATGGTCACCCTCTTACACACATTTCTGCCCATCCATCTTTGGCTTATTATACTGTGTTCCCCCTACATATATAGATACATAGGTATGTAATAGGCTATCTGCATGAAGGCATATATTAGTATGGTCAGAGTGTGCAGCTATCACCACACCTGGGGTTAATTCCCTATGCCTCTGTGTAGTAGAGCTGATGAAGTGATCCATGGTGTGACAGTTCAGTTTCACATACACTCATCAAGGCTCCCCTGGAAGAGTGTCAGTCAGGGACTCAGGTTAATGTAGGTTGGGAGCCTGTTCCAAAGCAAGGGAAGTCTGTGAGTTAGTAATGTATCCCTCCAACATGTTCTATTTATTTTTGTGATGATTATATCCCTAGAGCATGTGGTACAGTGATCTTGGGTTTACTTCAGATGGAGCATGTACATCAGTTCTGCATTGGACATGGACCTGTCTGTTGGGCAGAGATCACCTGAGTAGATGGTATGCAACAGAGTACAGATTGAGTTATTTCAGTCTTGCTGCATGGGGCAACTGTTTGAGGCCAGTAATCCTCTTGTTGAGGTACTTCAGTGGTCTTTCCAGCTGCTGAAGGTGCCTTATCAGATTCATCGCAAGTGTGTCGTGGTACTCTCTGATGGGTCTGATGACTGATGAGTAGAGGGAACCTCCTTTGACCTACATGCAAAGACTTTGGCAATTTGTGGGAACACATAGCATGATTTTCTAACCACTTTGTGAATGTGTTTCTGAAAGTAGAGATGACTATCCAATTGTGTCCATAGATCCATTATTATTACTCTATATTTAGGGTGTTGGCACCAATGTGGTAATTTGTATGACTGTAGCTCGAGGCCATAATTTTGACACCACATCTGTCTGACTGAGACCCTTTTTAAGGATGTCTCTGTTCTCCCAGACATCGATTATGACAACCTTTTTGCAGTCATCCACAAACTTTGCCAACCATAGCCCTCTGAATAGTATACGCCAGACAGGAGGGGTCCTAGGACTGAGCCATGGGGGACAGCAGTTGTTACCAGATTACAGTCCAACAGGGAGACCACAATTCTTACCTTGTGGGATCTGTCTGTGCCCCAGTTGGCAATCCATCAGATGACATACGTGTTTATGCACAGGTTGTTGATTTTGTAATACGACATGTGTGTGGGATGTTGGAAAAGGGCTTATCAAGGTCTATGTAAGCCATGTGGAGCTCATTTCATTGATGTATGCCCTGGGTAACTGCCTTGAAAACTATCTAGCATGTTTAGGGACCATGATCTGCCCCTGACCAAACCAAAATGGGTAGGGTTGGGTGTTTGTAGGCTCCCAATAGCTCTGTTTATGAGTTCCATAATGATGGACTCCATGGCCTTGTAGATCAGGCTTATTAGGCTTATAAGACAATAGTTCCCATGGTCTGTTGTGCACCAACATTTGTGGAGTGTGCCAAACATTGCTGTAACCCATTCAACAGTTTCATATCCTGTACAGAGGGTGAGTCTCAACAGACTGTTCAGGTGCAGGGTCTGTTTGTTTTGGTGTTCATATTGACACATCCAGGGGCACCATGTCATCCCACAGATGCTGTGTTTTTTTGGTTTGGATAGAGCTGTTTAACCATTGTATATGTGATGTCTTGGTTTTCACAATCTCCAGTATGGTAATGGGCCCTTTTATCAGTAAGAAGGGGGTAAATATGTATGAACCTGTCTGTCAAGATGTTGGCAATGTCAGTCATGTACATGTATTTGTTTAAACTTTGCACTAACAGAACATATATGACTTTACATTGATATTTATGACATAGCTAAAGAAAGGTTTATGGTTCTCTATGGAATCTTTGGCAATATTTTTGGCAGAGCTTGGCTTGTATAATGTTAGGAGTGCTCCTTGTTTCTTGATGATACTGATCAGAGATTTATTGATCTTCTTTGTATTTTAACTTTCTTTGAACAACTTAAGTACTTGTATTACATAGTTTGATTATGACAGGGGTCCAATATATTATATGGGTATGTTTTCATATCACTGTGTGCGCAAGGCAGGACTGGCGAATAGTGACATGTGTCTGGAGGAGGAACTGCAACTGCCAGATATGTGTGGTCCACTGCTGTACTCAGACATGGCCTAAGTGTGTGAGCATGCCCAGTATGACCTTTCAGTATGTTGTTGACTGAAATTTGCAAAATTTGTTTAAGTGTGTGAGCATGCCCACTATGGGCATATATGCTATATGTGTGTGAAAAATCAAGTTGGTTTTTACTTCAGGGCTCACCTTTGTGTTGTACATCGACAGGAAGCATGCTGTGCCTGCAGGGCTTCCATGAGTCACTTTGCATAGACTTATCAACATTTCTACATATAGGGGGGACAGCTATTATTTGTACATTTCTACCCGGGGGGCACACTTGATTGTTACTCTGGGTGTACATAGGATGAGGGGTACACCTGACACTTATACACATTTGATAGACCTGCACTGCTATGTCAGGTACTCCATTTCAGTCTGTACTGTTGCCTATCGTACTGGCTTGAGGCATAGCACTGTACTACAGACCTTAGCTTCCAATTACACGCATATTAGTTTGTGACTTCATAGCCAACCCAACCCACATCACACTGCCTGGCCTGCTGTTATCTGTCTGCATAGGACTGGGTGGAGGTTACCCATATGCCTCTTCAGGGGGCATGATACAGAATTTGTTTGTGTTTGCGTTTGTCTACAATTGTCCTGCTGGCTGTGACTGTTAGGTATGTGACCCCCCCCCCAACTGGTATGTGTGAGTGACTTAAGTTGTGTCTGTGTCAGTGAAATGCTGTCATGGCTTAGTGGTTCAGTACTGTGATTATAGTGCACAGTATCCTGAGTTCGAGCCCTGTCATTGCTTTTTATTTTCCTGCTGGGCAGACCTGACTGTTTAAGGAAAAGTAAAGCAGGTGTTTGCGTAACTTTGCCCGACTTTTCCCAACGTTGCTCAATGTTGCTCGACGTTGTGCTGGTTAGCATGGGGTGCAGCTACATGCAATTGTATTTAAATATGCTCGATACTGGTAAAATGTGCTTAGCAGTGCTTTATATTGCTTAAAATAGGGCACTCATGCCTCAGGTGGTGCTGCAGGGTTGCCTATGTTGGAGGAACATAGTACACTCCCTATACATGTTTGAAAACAGGTAGTGTCAAGTTAGGCATCCCTTTTACTGTATGTGCGAGTAAGAGAGAGGTGTCATTTCCAGGGTTCCTACTGAGTCAGTGTATGTGCTATGCATTGCCTCTTTGCCAAGGCCAAGGCATACTGGGCACACCTCCTTCTGCCTACTGGGGCAGGCTCAGGTTGTTCCTCCTCTGAGTCACACTGTGCCTGCGCAGGCCTTGGCAATGGTGGGGGGCTGTTTGGCCCTGCCCCATGCTGTTCCTGCTGCAGCTGTTTCTGCAGGATCATATTGTGTAGCATGGCACATACCATAACAATTTGGGTACATGTAGTTGGTGAGTACTGCAAGGCTCCACCAGATGTGTCCAGGCACCTGAACCATGACTTGAGCATCCCAAACATACGCTCAATTATGTTTCTTGTTTGTGCGTGTGCCTCATTATGGAGTTCTTGTTCAGGTGTGTGTGCATTTCTGATGGGTGTCATCAGCCACGGCTCCAGTGCCTATCCAGCATCCCCCTCTAGGTGACCATCAGGGATGTCCCCATTGGCAAATCTCTGGTACAGCTGCGTCAGATGCCAGATGTGGAAATCAGGATAGCTTCCAGGGCAGCCAGCACACACATTCATTATTATGCCTTGGGCATCACACACGACCTGGCAGTTGATGGAGGTGAAGGCCTTGTGGTTGATGTAGACCCTACCCCGCTCACTGGGTGGTGCTTTGATGCATATGTGCATGCAGTCTATTGCACCCACTACCTCAGGGTATTCTGCTATTTGGTGGAAAAGACACATACTGCTGGCCAATGCCTCACGGGAATTGGGGAAATATACATGGTCACCGACATGTGCTGACAGGGCATCCAGGAACTGGTGGAGTACCCTGGATGCTGATGCCTGTGAAATCCCCATCATATCACCAGTTGGTCTTTGGAAGGTACCTGTAGCTAGTATTCTTAGGCCAACACATACCTTGGTATCCATTGAGATGGGTTCCCCTCTATTGGTTCTTTGTGTGAGGCATGGCCAGCACAGCTCAACAATTTGCTGTATGAGGTCTCTGTCCACCCTATAGCGCTCCACTATCTCCAGCTCATGTAGCCCCTGGTAGGCTAGCCTGGGTCTATACACTCTTCTCTGTCTCCTCACTGTGGGTTGCTCAGCAGCATTCACAACATCACCACCCTCAGCACCTTGCACATGTTGATTTATGATAGCAAGAGCAGCCCCTAACATTTTGTCTGACTTAAGCATTTTAAGTTTTCCCTCTTTGTATACTGCAGTGTTGCAGAGTTCTTGAGAAAAATCAGGGGAGAATGGTGTTTGCAAAGTTTAAAGTGCTGGGCTGGGATGGGCTAGTCTGCTGCCTGTGTAATTGGCTGATTCTGATATATTTCATCTGGCAGCTCTGCTAGTTCTCCTTGGTTAACTTCTTACTACTTCTTTTCCTTCCTTTTGACTTTCGGTTTCCGCTCGGGGGCAGCACCGTGCAAACGCGCTCACACATGAACGCACATGAGCGCACACGCTGTGTGCATGTTTGCAAGAAGTTTCTTATCTTTTAGCAGTGTGCACCTTGGGTTTGAGGTTTTCAAATAGGACAAATGTAGGCACGCCTCTTTGCAATCCTGAGCAACTCAGGGCAAACACGAGCCACTGTGCTCCAATTAGCTTACAGCCTGTCTGACACACCCCCTCATGATGTCACCTATATTCTAGTCTTCTACTCACCTACTCCTAATCTTACACTCTTGGGACATGCCTCACATGCTGGGGAAAATTGGGATTCACTAACCTTGTCCTCATTTGCATAGGATTGCCTAGTAATGCATGGTTACATCTCTCACACTGAGCTCCCCCCCCCTTAGCAACCACTAGTCAGTAGCCATGTTGTCTTCAGCCTGCCATTCACCTTCATGGCAGAATAAGCTTTTTAGTGAAAATGCCAATTTTTGGCTTTTTTTTAATTCTTTTCTTGTTTTTATAAGCTCCGCACTTTTGCGCGGTGCTGCGCTATGCTTAAACATCAGAGATCGGGGGAAAAAAAAGTTACATTTCTATATTTTTAAGCATTTTAAAATGCCAATGGCCTTATATTTGGCCATTGGCATGCTTCTTCAACTGTATGCATCCTTTTATTTGGAGCTGTCATAGCTTAGCTATTTGCAGAAATGTACTCTGTTACCAACACAGTACATTTCTGCAGCTAACACTGATCTTCCATGGATAGGTTAGTGTTTCCTGGATCGCAGTTTTACCTCATTTGCATGGCTTTCACCAGCAAATGAGGTAATTTGCATACCATGACACTGTCCGTGCAAGAGTAGCTTTAGTAGCTCTGTGGCACGCCCTTGCCGGCTATTCCTGGATTGCACGGCAGACATATTGCCGGCGTGAGCTTTTACACTCTTCTTGCACTCCGTGCAAGCTTTCGTGAATCCTGGGGACAGTCTTTTCTTCTCTTGTTGCACTTACAATGTGTGGTCAAATTAAGAATACAGTTCACCACATACACAACATATGACCAAATATTTAGTGCTGACATTAATATTTACGTGAGCCAGCCATTCTTAGTAATGAAAATATACACACTGTGCTTTACATTTCACCTTTAAACAAGTATCATTGGTTAAGTTATAGCAGACTGGGCTTTCACCATTGATTAGCTACCTAATGCTTATACTATATGACTTGGTTATTCATTTTCAGCAAATTTCTTTAAACACTTATAAATTAGACTATTAAACTGCTAAAAAAAATCACCTGATCTTAATAATTTGAAATACATCCTGTGGCTCTTAACAAGGTTTTGTTTGAGTGAAAAACATCTAGATCCAAAGCCACTTTGTTGCAAAAGCTAGAAGGTAAATCTTGACTCATAAACACTGAAAATATGTATCTTTTGCAGAGGGCAAAGATAACAGCCATCATTGATTCATCCTCTACAAATATTATTTTCTGGTGTCACTTCACGTTTAGGGAAAAAGGCACTACAGTGACCACTGCTGCCATCCTTGGTTTGGTACAAAGCGACATTTAGTTATATTCTCCTTGATCAGATACCTTTTCTCCCTTTTAATATACCTAGATTTTTCATATAATAGTTTTGCATAGACAGCATGCTCATTGCTGCATTGCTGTTAATGAGGGTTGATAGCCCAAATGGCAGCATGTGGCTACCTATCAGTAATGTAGCTAGGGCAATTGCCCCAGGTGCAGAGTGTTAGGGGACAAGACTGGCAATCCATCATCTTGATTGCTTGTTAGGTATTGCATTTGCAGTCAAATCTGAGCACTGTATGTGGTGTAAATTGTAGTAATTGGTTGTTACATTGTAGTAGGCAGCTTGCCACAGCTTAAAAGTAAATTTTTTTTTTTTTTGCTTTTTGTTTTTTAAATAAAACCTGAGCACTGTAGTGGTCTGTACAGGGCATAAGCTATAGCAGCTGTGTAGCAAACAATTTGCTACAGTTTAAAAGAGAAATGATTTGTTTTGCTTTTTTAAACTACATTTTTTTTAACTAAAACATGAGCACCATGGCAGTCCGTGCAGGCAGTGTATGAACTCCTCTAGTAACTGTTTGCTACTTTTGTAGCAAACAGTTTGGTATAGTTTAAAAGAAGAATTTTTTTTTAACGAAACATGAGGAAGGAGTGTCAGGTGTGATTGAGTGCATGTGAGCGGTTGTATGTGTATGTTTATATGTGACTGTGTGCCTGCCTGGGAGGTTTTAGTAGGGAGTTAGTGAGGGAGTGAAGTAGGTTTGTCTTCTGTGTATGTAGCGAATGAATGTGTGTATGTTAGAGTGGCTGTTATATTTCCACACACTGCTAGAGTAAAGAGCAAAGCCTTTATCATTGGGCTGAGCAGACCACTAGCCACCAGGGATAATTCTAAAGACATGGGGTAGAGAGACGCTAGCTACAAGCTGTAACCATTATCATTATGTTTTAACAGCACCTACGCTAACATGGGTCAGGGGAAGCCATCACGCACTTAGAAGAAATCTCACTTCTTGTGCCTTAACAGTACTTTAATATGACAGGGATCAGGGAGGGGGATACTAAATACCAGGAATAACTCTGAAAATGTGGGTTGGAGGAAACACTAGATACCAGGGATACTCTACATAGCATGCCTCAAAGGATCCTAATTAAAAAAAATGTGGTGCAGCGATCCGTTAGACAAAAGGGATACTATAAGTAGTATGTCTTCAGGGCACTAAAAGGGATTCTAACCTGTACCTTCCCCTAGAGGATATTAGTCCTCTGCTCCACCACTAGACATCAGGAATGTAATGTAAAAAAATGAACCTCAAAGTGAGGGAAAGAAGAAGAAACTTTAGCGTTAACCTTCTACATTAGCTGATAAGCAAGTGCATCATTTTTTTTTTTTAATAAATAATGAGGATCCCGAGTATTACTCAATGTCTGTAGCAATCTGTGACTTACAAAGGAGTGGGACAGGGAACATTAAGCATACCGCTCAACCTCTTACCATAAGAAATTATATCAAAGTCAAAATTAATGGTGGGAGAATCTCATATGTATAACAGCTTTTGCACTACCTTGCATTTACTGAAGGATATGAAGTGTAAAACTATTGTCTGGCATTCATGACTGACTTCAATCATCCATTATTTACCAGGGCAGGAAAAAGGAGACATCAGGAACATTCTAACAGTACAGGGACAGGTATGGTGTGTGTATGTGTGTTTGTTGGAATATGCACATTCTATGCGAGACAGTGACTAGGAGGGTGCCTGTGCAATCACGATGCCATGGCCACCACTGTTAACTATCTCAGAAAAATGCTGATCTGTGCTCATGGTAGTTAACAGTGACTCAGCGACCTGCAAATTAGCAAATATTTTTTTAACATCTTTATTAAATTATCACTTAAGACATAGGCAAACATATTTATATAAAAGAAAACAAACCATATTAACATGTACAGTTACAATCATACAGCTAATATAGTCTTTTGTACATTTATTATCGATCCTACATTACATTAATTGCTCAATTCCTGCCTTTCCGTAAACCTCACTATCCTCCTCCTCCAAAACTTTATTCAGCAGGTGTTGTTCCCACAATTTCTATTTTTTCTATGTAATTTGCTACTACCCTTTTCTAAAAATTCCACTTCAAGTTCTTTTATCTGTGTTGCAATATTCACTACTTCAAATAACAGTTGGTTTAGATTTTGATTTCCATTTTCTAGTAATTGCTTTTTTGGCAGGCACCGGAACTGAACTGAACTAAATTTAAGAAGGCCTTAATATGTCTAGGCAATTCAGATCCTGTATCCCAGCTCAAAAAATCATTTCTTTAGTTATACCCATTTACTCACACAATATTTCTGACAGAGTACTCTGCAGGAAATTTTTAAAGTCTGCCATCTCATTACACTCCCAAAACAAATGTCACCAGTTACCTCTCTCTTCCTCATCACATCTCCAACATTTGCCATCTACCTGAGGAAAATTATTTGAAGTCTGCTTGGGGTATAAAAATACCTATGCAACCACTTCCAAGCCTACATCTTAAATCTTCTAGACTTTATTGCATATTTGGAAGCCATACATATGTCCTCCACTGTTTCATTGTGAATGTTGTATCCAGTCTCTCTTCCCAATATTTTCTAACCTCCTCTGATTTATTCTTATAGATATAGTGCAATATTTTATATGTATTACTAATGCTCCCTTTTTTAACAGCAGTTATTTTCTAAATTAAACTAAAAACTCTAACAGAGTAGGCCTTTCACTTAGGATTTCCCTATCCTTTTTTTTGCCTATACTCTGATGTGAATCCTTGATAGGGAAGACAGTCTGTAGCCTGCAATCAAATGTCTTCTTGCCCACTTCCCATTCTATTACATTTCCCTTTCTGGTTATTTGCTCCCAATACATTGGTTTATTTGCCAGTTTTTCCCAGTAAATTCCACCCCCCTTGCGTATTCTCTGTACCCTTAGTTGTAATCATCCATCAGCAGAATCTTCTTTCATTGTTTTCATGTTGGCTTAATACTCTCTGCTAATTTACAAATGTAAAATTATGTATGGCTGTTCTTATTCTTCTTAAAGATCTGCATCCAAACTCCCAATCTCTCCTTACTTCTTGGATTTCCCCTTGTTTCATTATCATCATCCCCTTCTACTTTGAATTGAATCATATATACATATCCTATATATATTGTATATGAGCTTAACTGTGTAGCTCTAAAATGTCCTTTCCAATCAGGTAATTCTAAACAACCTTGTTCTGTTCAAAGGAACAGCTTATCCTACTTGACCCTTACCATTTTTCTCTTCTGGGTAAAACCCTTCAGCTCCTTATTAATTGCTATCCATGAGTTCTCCTCTAGTTGATAAAAATATGCCTGACATATTAAACTAAATGGACTAAAAACATTTTCACTGCTTTTATCTTGTTATCCATACCCATAAACAAGAGCTTCCAGTTTGTTAGTTTTTGTGTCATCTTTTGTTTAGTCTCTTTCAGACATATCCTTAGCTGCCATAACAGAATCCCTTTTAAGCCATATTCCTAAATACTTAATTTTATCATGTCATGGGTATTGCTAAACCAATTGATGTGTAGGTGCATGTTTTACAGTTATTGCCTTTGTTTTGTCTTCATTAATTGTATATCCAGAAAAGACTTGATATTATCTTAGAATGTTCTACAACACTGAGGTGTCCTTTTCTGGTTTTGTCTGGTGAAAAATAATACCATCTGCAAATAAAGCCTGATTGTCTTTATTATCATACCAATTATATCCTTGAATTTCCATGTCTCTTATTTTTATGGCTCTAAATATAATGCAAATAACAAAGGTGAAAGACACCCTGCTTTGTTCCTCTGTTCAGACACAACTTATCAGAGGAACCCTCCCACTTTAATTTTTGCCTCTAATCCCTCATATATCGTCCTATTTATTATTGTATCAGGAATGCAAATGTTTCCATTGTGCTACTCATAAAATCCCAGCATACTCTGTCAAATGCTTTTTTTTACATCAAGAACCAGTACCTTTCAACTTCTTATTGCCAGAAATCTGGGCAAAGTCTAAACTAATGGGGGGACAAAGGCCCAAAAATAGGGGCAGATTTTAAATATTGATCTTACAATCTTGGGAAGTTGCTATAGTAACAGGATTTATGCAAGCATGCATTTTCTGAAAGACATGGTCTAAAAATCAAGTGTATATCATTATTTAATGACATCAATCCTTACTGATTTGCCAGAAAACCAAACATTTTATGAGAAACAGACCAAAAATATGAGGCAAAAATCTGGACAGTTGAGAGGTATGAGACTCACCAAAAGTGGTATTTTCTTACATTTTGCTTCCCTCTAGGTTGTTGTTCTATTAATTTTGTCAAATGTTAGTCTCCCCTCCAAAAAACACATTGATCCATATCTATCAATGTTGGCAACACATTTGCCATTCTTTTTGCTATTACAGACAAGAACGCTTTATAATCGGTTTAAAATTGAAAAGGGCCTATATGAAGCTGGGTCTGATGGGTGTTTACCATCATTAGGTATTACAGCCACCAAAGGCTTCTTCCAGCATGTCTGTACTTCCCATCCTTTCAAAATACTGTTAAAATCTTCGAGATCTTTATCACTGTCTTCCCTCCTATCTTCCAAACTTTCTGCAGCTTGATTATATGCCACTGTTTTTATCTCAGCTCCTCCTATCTTAATTGTTTATAGGTTCATAGATAAGTACTAGACAACTGCCTTGCAGGCTATTTTAAGCCTAGCCAATGTTCCTGCTTGTGCTGAAAATAACTTATCCTGTTTGGTTATAGATTGGCCTTACCCATCCCAAGGTCAGTAGTCATATATTACCCCTAATGAGAATTACTGGGATAATACCATAGATATTTGAGGGGGACCCATGTATGTACTAAAGCATTTAGGGGCTGCCTCTGTTCTGGGGTAAATTTTCTGTTTCCCATCTATAGATCTAAGCTGTGCTTGAATGTGGACAGGGACAAACATTGTTTTATGTGGTTGGGGTGTCTGTTCCATAGTAGTGGTATCCTATGCAAGATATATCTGTACCACTAAACCATTCTGTTAATGTTGCATAAGAGGTTTAGATCCATATAATGAGCATTTCTGATGCCATTTGATTTGCTAATGTGCAGTAAATCCATCAATAATTGGATAGAGGATGCCTTCTATGCCAGACAAAGGTCACTTCTTAGCAGTCTGTAGGATACTGAGTACAGTGAGAGGGCTTTGAGTCAGTAGATGTAGGACATGTTGTTTAGGCCTTGTAGCCTTTTAATAGCATATCTCTGTGGGTGTTCCAGTTGTTGCATACATCTGGAGAGATACTTACCAAAGAGGGCATTATATTCAAAGACTGGTCTGATGAGAGCTGAGGAAAGGGGGGCAATGACATCCCTAGATCTAGATGTAGACACAAGCCCTTTGTTTATAAGCTGTGCAACATAGAAGGACTTTCTCACAACAGTGGGCACATGCTGGTCAAAAGTTAGATCGCTGCCCATATAAATTTCCAAATCCGAAAGAATTGCTCAGCTCTTATTGGTATATTGTTAATGTGTTAGTTCCCTGGGGTAGATGACTTCCCAAAGGATATAAAATGCACTTTTGCTATTAAGCTTCAGTTTATAATTTTAACACCATTTATTTATTTGGGACAAACCTTCCTGCAGGATGGCTGAGTCATTTGGAGATTTAATGACTGCTCCTAGCTTGCAGTCATCTGAAAATGTAGCCAGACAGAGACCATTGTTACTGGCTTTTACTTCAGAAAAGTAGATACCAAACAGAAGGAGTGCCAGCACAGCACCCTGGGGGATTCCACTGGTGGTCTCTTTCTGGAGATGACTTCCTCTATTTTGATTATCTACATCATATCTTTGAGCTAGCTAGGGTGGCCACGGTGGTGCAATGGTTAGCGTTGTCGCCTCACAGCAAGAGGTTCTCCGGTTCGATCCTTGGCTGGGGTGCCTTTTGTGCAGAGTCTGCATGTCCTCCCTGTGGATGCGTGGGTTTCCTCTGGGTGCTCCAGTTTCCTCCCACATCCCAAAGACATGCTGTAGGTGGATTGGACATTCTAAATTGGCCCTGGGCATGGGTGTGTGCATGTGTGTGCCTTCTGTGGAAGGTCGGGCACCGGGCTGGCAACTCAACACTGTAAAACTCTACTGCCAATCATGAGCAGACAGGTGATCCACTGTGGCGACCCCTAACTGGGAAAAGCAGAAAGAAGATCTGTGAGCTAGCTGGCAATTCAGCTTGTGACACAGGAGTTTATTCCCAGTCTATTTAGCTTTTCTACTATGCCTGGATAGAGAATTTTGTCAAATGCTTTGACCAAGACAAGGTCTGTGGCGTGCACCATTTTGCCTTCATCAATTGCTTTGGTGACCTTTTCAAAAAATTCACCAGGTTGAGTAAGCATGACCTGCCCTTGACAAATTCAAATTGAGATGAGTCTAGTGTTTTTAGGATCCCTATTACCTGATTGATTAAATCCATGATAAGTCTTTCCATGTCTTTACATATGAAGCTGGTCAGACTTATGAGTCTGTAATTGCCTGGGTTTGTGGAAGGTCCTCTGTTATGCAGGGGAATGCCTGTGGCTGTTCTCCATTCACTTGGTACAAAACCTTTGTAGAGGCTAAGCTTAAACAGTGTTGCTAGGGGTGTGGCTAAATCATGCTTCATGCTATTTAAGATCCATCCAGGGATATTGTCAGGACCCACTGATGCAGTATTTTTGGATTTTTATAGCACTTATAGGATTTGGGCTTGTGTGATAGCTGGAGGGAAGCCCTTTCCAGGTATATCTTGAAGGAGAGATTGAGGAAAGAGAGGGGGATAAAGTTCGGGCAAAATTTGTTTGGCCAGTAGGTCCGCTATATCTTCTGCCTCAGTGTAGGTAACAATGTTCACAATCAGCTCAGCACATTGCTGTGTTGCGCTTTTGAGATTATGAACATAACTAAAAAATTTCCGAATTAACCCTGGTCTCTGCATAGAGAATGGCTGCATCCACCCCCTGTTACTGGAGTTATTCCATTCATGTTCTGATGCCTTTGCTTCAGCTGTTAGATGGAATAGATCACTAGCTCCATTGAGATGTCTTAATCTTTTCTGTTTGATTTGTTACGGAGACTCCTTGGTGTCTTCATAGCAAAAGCTAACTCTGGTGCAGATCAGCTAAAATAGTATCACTACCCAGAGCCATGCTGGGCTTTTTCATCACAGATGAGCCAACATCATGAGCACTTGTTCCAGTTGGCCACCCTTGGCCCAGTTCTCACAATTTGTGTTTTTTTTTAACCCCGTATAACTTAAATTTAATCTCTATTTTACACAGGTTTGTATGGTCCACTGGTTCCTGACTGGGATGGAAGTTATAGAGACCAAGGACTCTGGCAGGTATATTACCCCAGCCACAGTAACGTGACTTATTGCTTAGTCAAGTGGAATCAGGGGTCCCCACTATTTCCCCCAACACTGCAGTTTTCACACAGGGACCAGATTCTTCTACCACCCTTTGATTTAGAATCATTAGGTACACAAACTAGTTCTGTTTCTGTTCATGGTGAGTGTATAACAATGTAACTAGGAATGGAGTGAATGATTATCATGATATATGATTTCTGTCTACTCTTTAGGTTTTAAACTTTTTTTAGACATTTCTTGATTTTCTATATTATGTTGAGTGTCTTGGTACTATTGTTCTTCAGACTTGGATGGATCTGATGAAGCTTTTGGTGAAAATGCAGCAGAACCAGTTTTTCCTTCCTCTGGACACAGCCTCACCCCTCCCTCCAAATATGTTAAGTTAAATACTTCTGTAACAATACAAAACAGTTGCACAGTCTGAGATGGAATATGACACCATGCCAACCCATTGAAAGACAACACCCACCAGTTAGGAGACTGTCAAGTCCCTGCCTTCCATTTAGAGCAATCAGGAAGAGCCACAACCTAGACTCCACCCACATCTCTGTGAGGTTTCTGTATATAAATGGCAAAACTAACTACTGTATTTCACTGAGCAGTTCTTCACCATCCTGTAAGCAGAACACAAAATAAAAAAGGATTAAAACCAGAACTGAGGACTACGGAAAAATTCTTTCAGTGTTATTTCTTTGGCAGATTTTTTTGAATTATTTCTCAAATGTTTTTTTCTGTAACATGGATCTTTCAAAATGTTTTTGATTTGGCTGATTGAGATTTTTCATCTTTATTGGACTGCATGCTCTTTAGCTGAACAGCCTCACTTAATACCCTACAATATAGCAGGGATAAATTAGATCAGTCAAGGGTACAATTTTTTTTTTTTAAATCCTTAACCCAATGTGCTTTTTAAACTTGGGTGGAGGTATGAAGGGATCATCCTTGGAATACTTTGGATGTTTATCTTGGCTCACCCTGTGCAGTGGTCCAAGATGGATCAATCGATACCCTGACCACAAGTGATTCTAGCAGTCTTAAGTCCCATTTAAAATGTGAGAATCTGTGTATATGATTAATCTGTCTAGTTTAACTACTGTCACAATGCTGTTTGCCAATTAAGAAAATTCAGTTAGTTTCACTATGACACTCATTGAAATTGAGATATTTGTTGCAAATGTCCACATGTTTCAGTTCATGCTCAGTCCTGGCACTATGCATAACAGTAAATATTCCAGGAGCTTGACATACAGATATTACCTTTAGAGAAGGTTTAATATCATGTCCAAAATTCAGACAATCTTAGTCTGCAAATAAATATTGTTTTCCAAATGTTATCATCACTCTGTAGCGCAAGTGATGCTGACTTCAAATACTTTCCTGCATTTTGTGCCTCGCATTTCTGTACCTGCAGTGAAGTGCTATGTTGGGACCATTTCTGTTGTGTTTGACTGACCCATCAACATCATTATTGCCAAAGGATTTCGTTTAGCATTAAAGTTATGCACTGTAGTATGTGGAATATTGTTTCATTGCTTCTGTACTGCACAAACTGACTTACTACACAGACATACTGGTTAGCTCTTAAATCATTTTGTTTTGTTCTGTCTGCTCAGCCATCTGAGTATTCTAATGTTCTACCTTCTGAACATTACTAGATTTACAGCTCTGTTAAATTTTGCTGTCACTGAACTATTGTTCTGCATCATTATAGCTTGAGTTCTTTTAGTCATACCGAGCTTTTCACAAGCATCATGCCCAAAATATTTGATCACTTCAAATTAACTTTAAGTAACACCATTTTAAATACTAACTTGTATTTTTTTATTTTTCTGCATGATCTAATCAAAATTGATCCTTCAGAATAAGACATAAGCAAGCATGTAGATTTACAAAGCTTACAGTTAGCCTCCAATGATTGAGATTCAGACAGAATATTGCATTTAGCCCCAGCGCTGACTTAAATGTTACACACATTTCTAATCATCAACATTTAAATCCAGAAGTTAAAGGAAAATTGCACACGAAAACTGACAAGGCATAATTTTCAACATGTCTTGAACCTTCTTGTATTACTAAAGTCTCTGCATCAATGTAAGTGGTTATTGCTTGTTTTTACTTTGTTATACCCAAAATGGCCTGAAAGTGAGTTGCTATGCTACACAATTTTGTTGTTTAGTGGAGGCGTGTCTCTCTCGCTGATATCATTTTATCAGGACTAATAGACAAGACTGTAATGAGAGGATCATTTGCTGTCTCTCTCTCTCTCTTTCTATAATTAGCTTACAGTGGCACTGTGATTATCTACTTTTGACTGTCAACATCGGCCTATCTTTTTCATTATTTTGCTTTCTTTTATTTTTACTAGTGGCTATCTCTGATAAAGCATTTTAGGGCACATTTGAATTTCAGGACTGAAATAGTAGTTGAAACTGTAGTTCAGTATCTAAGAGAGAGAAATCTGACCCATATAGGTTCACAGGTTCATAGGTTCATACTAGGCTATCTGCCCTAGGGCATTTATAAGCCTAGCCAGAGTGTGTATGGCTTTCGCCACCCATTTTAAATTAATTTTGCTATGCCCTTTTTCGAGGTTAGTATACTGCGCTTCTGTCTAACAGTGACACAGAAGTGATACCCGGGGTAAACCTACGATCTCCCATCCACTCATCAAGATTCCTCTTGAAGAGAGTCAATGACGGACTCTGCCTAACCTGGACTGGGATTTTATTCCAGAGTGAAGGGAGCCTCTGGGTTATGAATCTGTCCCTCCAGCATGTCCTATTTATTTCAGTGCTGAGGTTTAAGTCCCTTGAGCGCGTAGCTCGATGGGATTTGGATTTTCTGAGGTGCAGCATGTCCATTAATTGGGGGTTGGACATGGCTTTATAAGTCAGGCACAGATCGCCTCTGAGCAGGCGGTATGCCACTGAGTAGAGCTGGAGTTTCTTTAACCGGGCAGCATACGGCATCTGTTTGAGCCCCTTGATCCTCTTGGTAAGGTACTTTTGGGGTCTTTCCAGTTGCTGCAGGTGTCTGGTAAGGTACATCCCAAAAGGGGCATTGTACTCAATTATGGGCCTGATGAGGGATGAGTAAAGAGGCACGATGACCTCCCCTGATCTAGATGTGAATCCCTTCATGATTAGGTGGGCTATATAAAATGTTTTTCTAACCACTTTGGCCACGTGGTTGTCAAATGAGAGATTGCTATCAACTTGGGTCCCCAGGTCCCTAATTACTTCTTCTGTACTTAATGGATTACCACCTATGTGGTAATTTGTGGGCACTTTGTTTTTGCCAAAGGGGATGACTATACACTTTTTGGCGTTTAGCTTGAGGCCATGGCTCTGGTTAATATGATTAATAGTTGCTAATTAGGATAAGCTGGCATCTGTTGCACTCACATTTTAACAATGTTAGAATTAGTGTGTTCGATATTGCCTCTGACAAACACTGTGTATAATACAAAACTCTTATAACAAATTCCACAGAAAGATAACATACATTTTAACAGAAAATACAGTGGAGAAAAATGCAAATCAAGTACTCAGAAAAATCAGGAAAGTAAGATGATACTTTTCCTTCTTTATATATCACTCTTAGGGTTTGACTAAAGGGAAAGACTAATAATTTACAGTAAGAAATAAATATGTGAGTGGAATGTTATTGTTCATTTATGTTTGAAAACTGATCTTGAAACCCTTGATTTTTGTCATACTAAGAATTTTATCTCCAGACTGCATTCTTTATCTGTGGTATGATGCTAGTAAGGTACGTTTAAATACCAGTGTTTAACAGCCATTATTATTTTAATGGATCTGTAATTAGAATCAGTGGCCTAAGCTAATTGTCCTACCCCTCCTAGCCTATGTAATGTAACAGATGATGAGACAAATATGGGAAAGAAAGTGCAAAGTTTCACAAAAAGGCAAACAGCAACAAGTTCAAGGACAAAACCAATGGAGTAATTATTAAATTATGCTTTTTGTGTAACACATTTAGTGTTAGATTACAGGGATAGAAAAACACTTTTTGGAAATAAAAAGTTGACATTGGGTGGAGTTCTTCTTTAACTTTGCTGTGGCTAGCAACTTCAACAGCATTCACATTAATCACTTCTGCAGTTTCATTAGCACAACACTAGTTAATATATGCACTACATACTATGCACTACATACATTTCAGCTTTTTTATGTCCATTTACCTCTATGGCATTTACATCATTTGCTGCAACACTTTGTTTTGCTTTGCACACACTCATGCAAAGTTCTCCCAAATTCCACAAAACCTACAAATTCCATTGAACATTTTGCAATATGCTTTCATATATTTTGATTTTGTATTTGCTTACACAAGATTTACTTTCTGGCTGCTTCTATGTTACTGTCATAGTACTTTCAGATATTTATATTATTTTTAGCAGATTTAAACTTAATCCTACTCTGATTCTAATTCACAGCATTTTGTCTTATATATTTTAGTGCTCCTGTCATACTTGCATGCAGTTTATTAAACAGTCCACTCACACTGCAAACATCAATGGCTTTTTCCAGTGTCGTACCTTCCTGCTTTAACTATCTGCCTCTAAGCTCATAATTTCTGATCATTCCACCCACTGTTCTGTTTCTGATTAGATTATGATTGATGATGCCAAATTCACAGTTATGTACCTTGAATGAAAGATGAAGCACATATTCATCCAGTGACTCTTGAGCTTTATGAAACATATATCTATCCATGTGGAAGAATAGTTCTATGCCCCTATGGACAGAAACAGTATAGTATTATATACATTGAATACACAGAATTATAGATACTGTAGTGTATGAATATTGACTAGGTTACTCTAGCATGCAAGACATTCTAAATAATGCCTAAAATATGGTAAATTCATCTTTAGATTATAATATACTGTCATTTTACCTTTAAACATAAAAAGTTACTTTTTGCCTACTGAGAAAGGTTAAAAGTGTTACATGCTTTACTTCCTTTCCTGCAACATGAAGTATCACTGTACAAAGAATGTGGTTTGGCTTGTCATCAAGTCTGCTTGCAGTAAGATACAAGTATTGAATCCATAACTTAAATTTTCAAAAAAGTTTCAATGCAGGTCTAAAGCTGCTGGTAGCAGAACAGACGTCATTTGAAGTCAAAATTGAAACAAACTGACAATAGAACTCCTACTGATCCCATAGTGAGATAATTTAATAAAACTATTTGAGAGCGCTATTTTAATTGAAAATAATGAAAAGCAAATTGTTTCTTTATATAAATGTTAAAAATGTCAAAAAAAATGTTTCAGTGTTTTCCCGTGTGTTAAAAAATACATATCTCTGACTGAACACACATGAGGGATGGTCTTCTTCAGAGGAGGACAAAAAATGGAGGCAGTGTTCTATGTTAAACCTGTAAGAAATAAATGTATTCCAAGATCATATTGCATTCTGTGTCTACTATTACTATGTTATATCTGTATCTTAAAATATTTAAAACAAATATCCAGGAAGCTCAAATGGAAAATACATTCATACAGAGGTATCCTGCTACCATAACAGTTTATTATAGACTGAAAAATGGCAGTCACATGACACACTGATCAAATTGTGCTAAGTTCCCTTAAAGTTAAATACATTACTCCAACTTCACATTCTGCTATATGTGATGCTAAGAAGCAGACATGCAGGTAGAAATAAAGCTTCATTTACAAGGCATGAAATTTGAAAGTGCAAAGTGTTTATCTTACAGGCAATGTGGAGGTAAGAACCCATTTTGCACAGGTATGAAAGAAGCTATACAAGTCTATTCCAAAAGATTTTCATGCTGCTTAATCTGAAATTAAAAAAAAAAACAAAATGTTTGTGGCTGCAGTAGAAGTGTATAATCAAATATCAGTATACATAATAGAATGTGCTTTTTCTAAATCTCTCCCCCTCTCCATAGATGCCTCCTCTATCAGCACTCAGTCAACCCATTTGCTCTGTAAGAGTAGGAGCCAATAATCCCAGAACAAGGTGAAAGCCATATGGCCCATTTGTTCCTGCCCAGGGATATCACTGAGTTGAGCTGCTCAACAGTGAGAGTCAGATGGTAGGGGGACAGGCCAGCTTGTTAGTTCTGTAAGGTGGCCTACTCTGTCCATTTGTAGAGTACCCTCCTCCATTGTGACTGCTTGGAGCTTTACTATAGCTGACCTCTGAGGGAAAGCATGCCTCCACATACTAAATTCTTGTCATCTTACAATCTAACTCACACATAGCAGTAAGGGCTCACTAGGCTTGAGATCCATAGAATGAACACCTAGATCTCCCTCTAGGTGTCACCAGTATAATGAACCAGAGTTGCCTTCCTCACCCCAGGATAGGTGAGACAGCAAACGCCACTCCATCCTATCCTGCCTTACCAGCTCCTACATGAGCCTGAGCTGCTATTCAAATTCATGTTGTCTGTGATGTACACATGGACCAAAGCATAGAAAGTATTAAAATTACTAGCAATTCAAAGTGAAATTTTTACTTTTAAGCTACATACAGGTGCAGAATGCAGTATAGTACTGGAACCTAAATTTAAAACAATGAAATTGTAAATTTCAGTGTATTTCCTTAGCACATTCTGTATATAAACTGAAGCCCATGATCAGATTTTGCTTACTTGTGAGTACAAATACAGGAAATATAATTTAATGTTTTAATCTTTGTCTTTGGAAAACGCAGTAAATTAACAAAATAGACTAGCATATTTGGCATTTGGAAACAAGCCTAAGATTTGCTGAGATCTCCGACATCTTAGCAGAGTCACTAAAAGAGATCACTAACCACTGCTGACTGTTCAAGATGTTGTTTCAACTATGCTCAATGCTAGATGCTTTTCTGTGTTAGATGCTAACTGAGGCTTTTGTCAAATACAACTGAATGAGCTAGTTTTAACATATGTACTTTCAACCCCTCACTGGGCAGATACAGAATTCGTAGGTTGTCATTTGTTTATTGCATCACAAACAGGAATTATTTCATAGAGATGTTGGACATATAACAGAGGGTCTGGATTGTACATGCAAGTGAACTCTTCCACACATCTGAAATGAGTGCAATCATGAGAAGGTGATTTGGTGAGCCTAATGTCCACTCCCAACACCATGCATTTTATTACTGCCTCTCATCTGAGCAACATTAACAGTGTTCATATAGATACATTACATCATCTTCCTTGGAGGAGCATACCTATTCTCCCCTGCCAGTGACATTTAGCATCTAAGCAGTAAGTGAACATAGGTTACCTGGGCTGTAGCCAGGGCTTTATCCTCATATGGTATCAGAGATGGCTTCATAGAATAATAATTTTTCCAGTAAGGTTGGTAGTTATCCAAGTCACATTATCTTCAGCTATGTTTTGGTTGCATTGTGGAGATATAAATACAGCCCACATTCAAGATATGAGCTGGTTATCTTTGTGCTAATAAATACTGCATCTGCATGTGCTGAAGAAGGGATCTGAATGTGGCCTCTGATGCATAGAATATTGTTTGCATGGATAACTGCAGCTTCATATGCCCTCTTATGACATCTGTTGGTATGAAAGATGTTGCTTCCTTGTGGAAGAATTTTATAGCCAGGCATGTGTAACTTGAGAATGTTTCTGTCACTGTAATATATTAGGGTAATACAGTGTGTTCAGCTATGAATCTATAACAGAGGGATACTTTGCTTTTGTTTCCTGATGTAGGATTTGGCTATCTTTAACTGCCAGTGTCTCTTATTATCTCTATCTCCCCACTCAGACTGACTCCTTATACTTCTTGATTATTGACCTCATGGACCAACTCAGATGATTTTGAATATGCTCTTATGTACAAGGTAGTTTTAGGCTATATGTGATACTGTCTGTTTGAAGGTTTTCTAGTGTTTACTTCTTATAAGGTTTTAGGTTTATTTTCTCACACTCATTAGTGACAAAATTGAATTCAGTAGTTTGTTAAGTTTTACTTTGCATACAGTTCTGGATTTTGCTAATGTAGCCATAAGCCTTACTCAGTTATGAGTGAAAAGGGTCCATGAGGCCTAGCCAACTTACCCATTTATAAAAAATATTAAAATTGTAATTGGGCAGTATAACATTATGACTCTGTGTGGATTAATGACTATCCTGGTAACCAGCTCACTAGATTACATTACTGCCTACCAGTACAACTAATCACAAAATTATAATCAAAAACATAACAAACACAGAGTCTTCACTACTGTACTTTTGACTTAACTGTAATCATCACAGGACAAAACCAATGAAATTTTCAAATGCGGGAACTTTTTAAAAATATTATCATTGACATTAGGGATTGTGTTTTTCAAAATATTAGTATAAAGAATTCTGTCAGCAAGAATTTTTTTCAGGTCAGTATTGTTATCATCCAGTATTTCTTACTTGGGGAGTGTTATTAGTGATTGAAGTCTTAGCAGATTAGGAAGAGGATGTAGTGGTGAAATCTGTCTGTTATGTGCAATTTAACATAAGTCTATCTGAAAAAGTGCATCTGAGCAGAAGTGTAAACATGACGTGCATAACTATTTGTAGGAGAAAGGCTCATGCTTTCATCTTACAGTATCATGATGCAGGCCACTTCAGACTTTTTAGTGAGGCTGAGTAAAATATGCTAAATGTACACAAATGTCCCTGAAGGACATGTATTATTTTATAACTTCACAAGTCTGTAAAAGATTGCAGTCTGTCTAGTCTCAATATATAATCTAGCAGTACTTGATTCTTGGATTTAATGTCAGACTAAATGTTTATGTCACTAGGAATGTATATTGTGTTTGTGTTTGTTTCTTATATCTTGGCTCATACAAATGCATTTTTATCACTTTTGCCAGAAAATTATCAGTTAAAGCAAGAGCTCATTATTGTTTAGTTCTGTAAATCTTAAGTGGATTTATTTCTAGTAGATACCAAAAATAATTAGTTCCATGTTACCACACCGATATATTATTCAGTTACACACTGTTCAGCTTTAGAGAATGTAAATCCATGGTCCAGTGTCATGCAATGAAGTAGTAAAAAAGGCTCATGGAATAATAAAGCATTTCTGTAGACAGATAGCATCATAATTCTCTTCAATATGAAACTGAAACAACCTTATCATGGGACAACATTCTTATAATAACATCTGAAAAGGCAGAGCTTTGTTGTTTTCCGTAATGAAGTTTTGGGATATTTAAATTACTAAGTTACTGTTTTAGTGTAATTTATATTCCTAAAGCATGCATAGCGTGCTAACAAAATAAGACGTTTTATAAATCATATGATAGAAAGATCCTCCTGCTTACACAAAAGAATGAACTGTGAATCTGTGTAAAATTAAATGAATGGTGACTGGATACTGAAACTGCTAAATAAGAATGAAGACTTCAGTGGTAGCTTTGCCTGCTACATATGACATGAAAAAAGTACAGTACCATGAAGAAACAATTCCATTGCTCTCTCATGTGATGATTTCACATAGTATTTCTCTTTAGGGCAACTGCTGCTCTACTTGGAAAACTGTTACATCTTTGTTCTTTAAGGTTTGTTTTTCATGGTCTGCAATATTTGCAAACTCACACACACACACACACACACACACACACACACACACACACACACACACACACACACACACACACACACAATTCTGTAGGAAACTACACAAATTTCAAGCTTGCTTTCCATTTGCTTATGATCGCTAAAATGTATCACAGATTAGTATTCATTTTTAGCAACCTATATCTAATTTAAGGGAATAAACATAGGGAAAGTTTCTAAGAGAATCATTCATGGCTCACTTAAGTAATGATTCCTAACCAGCTTAAACCATATGAACCAATACATGATGACAAAAAATATTAAGAGTTTTGAAACTTATAAATAGTATAGCACACAATACACAATTAAGAGTAACAAAGGGGGATATTATTGTTTTAGTTGAAGTAAGATTACTTATCCAATGCTTAAAAATTAATTAAATAACACATTTTCAAACATTCAGAACTAGTAGGGGAAAAAATCAAATCAGAACAAAGATCACTACATGCCATTAAATATTATGCCTGCTTAGACTCTTGCTGAAAAGTATATATTTTATTTATTTAGCTGTTGCATTTTGATGACTAGACACATTCAGATGGGCAAAGCTTAGTAGAGATGAGGAGTAAAACTCAGCTATATTAAAGTACATTTGTCAATAAAATGCACACAGGATACAAATAAGCCACATACTTTGCAATACAATACCTAGTAAGGTTCAAATGAAGACTGTAATGGAAAATCCATGTAAATAAATTTTCGACAAAATGGAGTTCCAGAAATAAGACAATAAAGCAGATACTCAGTGAGCAAAATGTATTTATTTATTTTAATTATTTAACATTATAGGACAAACGTGAGGCACAAAATAAGGTTCAATGGTAAACTGATGCAGTTACTAAAATATATCACACAGCAAGGCATATAGGCCTAAAAGAAAGAGAGAGAGAAGAGTGGAAAGATATAAGTAGAAACACAGTGGAGAGGTGAGAAAGGGGCAGGAAAAGAGTGATCAGCATTTAAAAACCAGTCTGGATGACTAGACAGGTTCTCAAAAATCTTCTACTGGGATATGTGAAGCAAGTCTGCTTAACAGGAGACAATGTTAGTCTACCATCAGTATTAGGTGGCATAGCCAAGCTTCTTGATGGTTCAATTCCCGATAAGCTTTGTAAGAATATATAAACAATGACAGTAAAATGAAGAAAAAGTATGTAACAGAAACCAGAGCTGTGCTTATTCCAAGATATGATATAAGAAAACAAAGTGACTAGCTGAAGAAGTGACAATTTCTGTTCAGGGAAATTTGCTCTCCACAAAGAATGCGATGCTGAAGGAGTGGGATTTAAGGGAGCTGTGGAAAGAACACTGGGATTCACTTATGCAAAACGGTAGAAGAGAATACTGAGGCAGGAAGTCAGAGTTAAAAGTTCCATGTCATCCCATTAACTTTGTACTTGAGAAACCTCAGTCTTACAGCTCCTATACTGCCTGAGGTGTCTTAGATGGGGAGTGCTGTAAGATGGCATGGTGTGTCACAGATGGAATATGTCCCATTCTGATATCAGTTTGTCTCTTAGATGGGGTGTGCTGTAAGATGGCATGGTGTGTTACAGATGGAATATGTGCTGTTCTGATACCAGTTTGTATCTTAGATGGGGAGTGCTGTAAGATGGCATGGTGTGTCACAGATGGAATATGTCCCATTCTGATACATGTTTGTGTCTTAGATGGGGAGTGCTGTAAGATGGCATGCTGTGTCACAGATGGAATATGTGCTGTTCTGATACCAGTTTGTCTCTTAGATGGGGTGTGCTGTAAGATGCCATGCTGTGTCACAGATGGAATATGTGCTGTTCTGATACCAGTTTGTATCTTAGAAGGGGAGTGCTGTAAGATGGCATGGTGTGTCACAGATGGAATATGTGCCATTCTGATACCAGTTTGTGTCTTAGATGGGGTGTGCTGTAAGATGGCATGGTGTGTCACAGATGGAATATGTGCCATTCTGATACCAGTTTGTGTCTTAGATGGGGTGTGCTGTAAGATGGCATGCTGTGTCACAGATGGAATATGTGCTGTTCTGATACCAGTTTGTGTCTTAGATGGGGTGTGCTGTAAGATGGCATGCTGTGTCACAGATGGAATATGTGCTGTTCTGATACCAGTTTGTGTCTTAGATGGGGTGTGCTGTAAGATGGCATGCTGTGTCACAGATGGCATATGTGCTCTTCTGATACCAGTTTGTCTCTTAGATGGGGTGTGCTGTAAGATGGCATGGTGTGTCACAGATGGAATATGTGCTGTTCTGATACCAGTTTGTATCTTAGATGGGGTGTGCTGTAAGATGGCATGGTGTGTCACAGATGGAATATGTGCTGTTCTGATACCAGTTTGTGTCATAGATGGGGTGTGCTGTAAGATGGCATGGTGTGTCACAGATGGAATATGTGCTGTTCTGATACCAGTTTGTTTCTTAGATGGGCTGTGCTGTAAGATGGCATGCTGTGTCACAGATGGCATATGTGCTCTTCTGATACCAGTTTGTGTCTTAGATGGGGTGTGCTGTAAAATGGCATGGGGTGTCACAGATGGAATATGTGCCATTCTGATACCAGTTTGTGTCTTAGATGGGGTGTGCTGTAAGATGGCATGCTGTGTCACAGATGGAATATGTGCCATTCTGATACCAGTTTGTATCTTAGACAAGGAATGCTGTAAGAAGGCATGCTGTGTCACAGATGGAATATTTGCCATTCTGATATCAGTTTGTGTCTTAGATGGGGTGTGCTGTAAGATGTCATGGGGTGTCATAGATGGAACATGTGCCGTTCTGATACCAATTTGTGTCTTAGACGGGGTGTGCTGTAAGATGGCATGTTGTGTCACAGATGGAATATGTGCTGTTCTGATACCAGTTTGTGTCTTAGATGGGGAATTCTGTAAGATGGCATGCTGTGTCACAGATGGAATATGTGCTGTTCTGATACCAGTTTGTGTCATAGATGGGGTGTGCTGTAAGATGGCATGCTGTGTCACAGATGGAATATGTGCTGTTCTGATACCAGTTTGTGTCTTAGATGGGGTGAGCTGTAAGATGGCATGCTGTGTCACAGATGGAATATGTGCCATTCTGATACCAGTTTGTATCTTAGATGGGGAGTGCTGTAAGAAGGAATGCTGTGTCACAGATGGAATATGTGCTGTTCTGATACCAGTTTGCGTCTTTGATGGGGTGTGCTGTAAGATGTCATGGGGTGTCATAGATGGAATATGTGCCGTTCTGATACCAGTTTGTGTCTTAGATGGGGTGTGCTCTAAAATGGCATGGTGTGTCACAGATGGAATATGTGCCATTCTGATACCAGTTTGTGTCTTAGATGGGGTGTGCTGTAAGATGGCATGCTGTGTCACAGATGGAATATGTGCCATTCTGATACCAGTTTGTGTCTTAGATGGGGTGTGCTGTAAGAAGGAATGCTGTGTCACAGATGGAATATGTGCTGTTCTGATACCAGTTTGTGTCTTAGATGGGGTGTGCTGTAAGATGTCATGGGGTGTCTTAGATGGAATATGTGCCGTTCTGATACCAGTTTGTCTCTTAGATGGGGTGTGCTGTAAGATGGCATGGTGTGTCACAGATGGAATATGTGCCATTCTGATACCAGTTTGTGTCTTAGATGGGGTGTGCTGTAAGATGGCATGCTGTGTCACAGATGGAATATGTGCCATTCTGATACCAGTCTGTGTCTTAGATGGGGTGTGCTGTAAGAGGGCATGCTGTGTCACAGATGGAATATGTGCTGCTCTGATACCAGTTTGTGTCTTAGATGGGGTGTGCTGTAAGATGGCATGCTGTCTTACAGATGGAATATGTGCCATTCTGACACCAGTTTGTGTCTTAGATGGGGTGTGCTGTAAGACACACCAGTTTGTGTCTTAGATGGGGTGTGCTGTAAAAAGGCATGCTGTGTCACAGATGGAATATGTGATGTTCTGATACCAGTTTGTGTCTTAGATGGGGTGTGTTGTAAAAAGGCATGCTGTGTCACAGATGGAATATGTGATGTTCTGATACCAGTTTGTGTCATAGATGGGGTGTGCGGTAAGATGGCATGCTGTGTCACAGATGGAATATGTGCTCTTCTGATACCAGTTTGTGTCTTAGTTTGGGTGTGCTGTAAGATGGCATGCTGTGTCACAGATGGAATATGTGCCATTCTGATACCAGTTTGTGTCTTAGATGGGGTGTGCTGTAAGATGGCATGCTGTGTCACTGATAGAATATGTGCTGCTCTGATACCAGTTTGTGTCTTAGATGGGGTGTGCTGTAAGATGGCATGCTGTCTTACAGATGGAATATGTGCCATTCCGATACCAGTTTGTGTCTTAGATGGGGTGTGCTGTAAGACACACCAGTTTGTGTCTTAGATGGGGTGTGCTGTAAGATGGCATGCTGTGTCACAGATGGAATATGTGCCATTCTGATACCAGTTTGTATCTTTGATGGGGTGTGCTGTAAGAAGGAATGCTGTGTCACAGATGGAATATGTGCTGTTCTGATACCAGTTTGTCTCTTAGATGAGGTGTGCTGTAAGATGTCATGGGGTGTCATAGATGGAATATGTGCCGTTCTGATACCAGTTTGTGTCATAGATGGGGTGTGCTGTAAGATGGCATGCTGTGTCACAGATGGAATATGTGCCATTCTGATACCAGTCTGTGTCTTAGATGGGGTGTGCTGTAAGAGGGCATGCTGTGTCACAGATGGAATATGTGCTGCTCTGATACCAGTTTGTGTCTTAGATGGGGTGTGCTGTAAGATGGCATGCTGTCTTACAGATGGAATATGTGCCATTCTGACACCAGTTTGTGTCTTAGATGGGGTGTGCTGTAAGACACACCAGTTTGTGTCTTAGATGGGGTGTGCTGTAAAAAGGCATGCTGTGTCACAGATGGAATATGTGATGTTCTGATACCAGTTTGTGTCTTAGATGGGGTGTGTTGTAAAAAGGCATGCTGTGTCACAGATGGAATATGTGATGTTCTGATACCAGTTTGTGTCATAGATGGGGTGTGCTGTAAGATGGCATGCTGTGTCACAGATGGAATATGTGCTCTTCTGATACCAGTTTGTGTCTTAGTTTGGGTGTGCTGTAAGATGGCATGCTGTGTCACAGATGGAATATGTGCCATTCTGATACCAGTTTGTGTCTTAGATGGGGTGTGCTGTAAGATGGCATGCTGTGTCACAGATGGAATATGTGCGATTCTGATACCAGTCTGTGTCTTAGATGGGGTGTGCTGTAAGAGGGCATGCTGTGTCACTGATAGAATATGTGCTGCTCTGATACCAGTTTGTGTCTTAGATGGGGTGTGCTGTAAGATGGCATGCTGTCTTACAAATGGAATATGTGCCATTCTGATACCAGTTTGTGTCTTAGATGGGGTGTGCTGTAAGACACACCAGTTTGTGTCTTAGATGGGGTGTGCTGTAAGATGGCATGCTGTGTCACAGATGGAATATGTGCCATTCTGATACCAGTTTGTATCTTTGATGGGGTGTGCTGTAAGAAGGAATGCTGTGTCACAGATGGAATATGTGCTGTTCTGATACCAGTTTGTCTCTTAGATGAGGTGTGCTGTAAGATGTCATGGGGTGTCATAGATGGAATATGTGCCGTTCTGATACCAGTTTGTGTCTTAGATGGGGTGTGCTGTAAGATGGCATGGTGTATCACAGATGGAATATGTGCCATTCTGATACCAGTTTGTGTCTTAGATGGGGTGTGCTGTAAGATGGCATGCTGTGTCACAGATGGAATATGTGCCATTCTGATACCAGTTTGTATCTTAGATGGGGTGTGCTGTAAGAAGGAATGCTGTGTCACAGATGGAATATGTGCTGTTCTGATACCAGTTTGTGTCTTAGATGGGGTGTGCTGTAAGATGTCATGGGGTGTCATAGATAGAATATGTGCTGTTCTGATACCAGTTTGTGTCTTAGGTGGGGTGTGCTGTAAGATGGCATGGTGTGTCACAGATGGAATATATGCCATTCTGATACCAGTTTGTGTCTTAGATGGGGTGTTCTGTAAGATGGCATGGTGTGTCACAGATGGAATATGTGCTGTTCTGATACCAGTTTGTTTCTTAGATGGGGTGTGCTGTAAGATGGCATGCTGTGTCACAGATGGCATATGTGCTCTTCTGATACCAGTTTGTGTCTTAGATGGGGTGTGCTGTAAAATGGCATGGTGTGTCACAGATGGAATATGTGCCATTCTGATACCAGTTTGTGTCTTAGATGGGGTGTGCTGTAAGATGGCATGCTGTGTCACAGATGGAATATGTGCCATTCTGATACCAGTTTGTATCTTAGATGAGGAATGCTGTAAGAAGGCATGCTGTGTCACAGATGGAATATTTGCCATTCTGATATCAGTTTGTGTCTTAGATGGGGTGTGCTGTAAGATGTCATGGAGTGTCATAGATGGAACATGTGCCGTTCTGATACCAATTTGTGTCTTAGACGGGGTGTGCTGTAAGATGGCATGTTGTGTCACAGATGGAATATGTGCTGTTCTGATACCAGTTTGTGTCTTAGATGGGGAATTCTGTAAGATGGCATGCTGTGTCACAGATGGAATATGTGCTGTTCTGATACCAGTTTGTGTCATAGATGGGGTGTGCTGTAAGATGGCATGCTGTATCACAGATGGAATATGTGCTGTTCTGATACCAGTTTGTGTCTTAGATGGGGTGAGCTGTAAGATGGCATGCTGTGTCACAGATGGAATATGTGCCATTCTGATACCAGTTTGTATCTTAGATGGGAAGTGCTGTAAGAAGGAATGCTGTGTCACAGATGGAATATGTGCTGTTCTGATACCAGTTTGTGTCTTTGATGGGGTGTGCTGTAAGATGTCATGGGGTGTCATAGATGGAATATGTGCCGTTCTGATACCAGTTTGTGTCTTAGATGGGGTGTGCTCTAAAATGGCATGGTGTGTCACAGATGGAATATGTGCCATTCTGATACCAGTTTGTGTCTTAGATGGGGTGTGCTGTAAGATGGCATGCTGTGTCACAGATGGAATATGTGCCATTCTGATACCAGTTTGTGTCTTAGATGGGGTGTGCTGTAAGAAGGAATGCCGTGTCACAGATGGAATATGTGCTGTTCTGATACCAGTTTGTGTCTTAGATGGGGTGTGCTGTAAGATGTCATGGGGTGTCTTAGATGGAATATGTGCCGTTCTGATTCCAGTTTGTCTCTTAGATGGGGTGTGCTGTAAGATGGCATGGTGTGTCACAGATGGAATATGTGCTGTTCTGATACCAGTTTGTGTCTTAGATGGGGTGTGCTGTAAGATGGCATGGTGTGTCACAGATGGAATATGTGCCATTCTGATACTAGTTTGTCTCTTAGATGGGGTGTGCTGTAAGATGGCATGGTGTGTCACAGATGGAATATGTGCTGTTGTGATACCAGTTTGCGTCTTAGATAGGGTGTGCTGTAAGATGGCATGGTGTGTCACAGATGGAATATGTGCCATTCTGATACCAGTTTGTGTCTTAGATGGGGTGTGCTGTAAGATGGCATGCTGTGTCACAGATGGAATATGTGCCATTCTGATACCAGTCTGTGTCTTAGATGGGGTGTGCTGTAAGAGGGCATGCTGTGTCACAGATGGAATATGTGCTGCTCTGATACCAGTTTCTGTCTTAGATGGGGTGTGCTGTAAGATGGCATGCTGTCTTACAGATGGAATATGTGCCATTCTGACACCAGTTTGTGTCTTAGATGGGGTGTGCTGTAAGACACACCAGTTTGTGTCTTAGATGGGGTGTGCTGTAAAAAGGCATGCTGTGTCACAGATGGAATATGTGATGTTCTGATACCAGTTTGTGTCTTAGATGGGGTGTGTTGTAAAAAGGCATGCTGTGTCACAGATGGAATATGTGATGTTCTGATACCTGTTTGTGTCATAGATGGGGTGTGCTGTAAGATGGCATGCTGTGTCACAGATGGAATATGTGCTCTTCTGATACCAGTTTGTGTCTTAGTTTGGGTGTGCTGTAAGATGGCATGCTGTGTCACAGATGGAATATGTGCCATTCTGATACCAGTTTGTGTCTTAGATGGGGTGTGCTGTAAGATGGCATGCTGTGTCACAGATGGAATATGTGCGATTCTGATACCAGTCTGTGTCTTAGATGGGGTGTGCTGTATGAGGGCATGCTGTGTCACTGATAGAATATGTGCTGCTCTGATACCAGTTTGTGTCTTAGATGGGGTGTGCTGTAAGATGGCATGCTGTCTTACAGATGGAATATGTGCCATTCTGATACCAGTTTGTGTCTTAGATGGGGTGTGCTGTAAGACACACCAGTTTGTGTCTTAGATGGGGTGTGCTGTAAGATGGCATGCTGTGTCACAGATGGAATATGTGCCATTCTGATACCAGTTTGTATCTTCGATGGGGTGTGCTGTAAGAAGGAATGCTGTGTCACAGATGGAATATGTGCTGTTCTGATACCAGTTTGTCTCTTAGATGAGGTGTGCTGTAAGATGTCATGGGGTGTCATAGATGGAATATGTGCCGTTCTGATACCAGTTTGTGTCTTAGATGGGGTGTGCTGTAAGATGGCATGGTGTATCACAGATGGAATATGTGCCATTCTGATACCAGTTTGTGTCTTAGATGGGGTGTGCTGTAAGATGGCATGCTGTGTCACAGATGGAATATGTGCCATTCTGATACCAGTTTGTATCTTAGATGGGGTGTGCTGTAAGAAGGAATGCTGTGTCACAGATGGAATATGTGCTGTTCTGATACCAGTTTGTGTCTTAGATGGGGTGTGCTGTAAGATGTCATGGGGTGTCATAGATGGAATATGTGCTGTTCTGATACCAGTTTGTGTCTTAGGTGGGGTGTGCTGTAAGATGGCATGGTGTGTCACAGATGGAATATGTGCCATTCTGATACCAGTTTGTGTCTTAGATGGGGTGTTCTGTAAGATGGCATGCTGTGTCACAGATGGAATATGTGCTGTTCTGATACCAGTTTGTGTCTTAGATGGGGTGTGCTGTAAGAAGGCATGCTGTGTCACAGATGGAATATATGCTGTTCTGATACCAGTTTGTGTTTAGATGGGGTGTGCTGTAAGATGGCATGCTGTGTCACAGATGGAATATGTGCCATTTTGATACCAGTTTGTGTCTTAGATGGGGTGTGCTGTAAGACACACCAGTTTGTGTCTTAGATGGGGTGTGCTGTAAGATGGCATGCTGTGTCACAGATGGAATATGTGATGTTCTAATACCAGTTTGTGTCTTAGATGGGGTGTGCTGTAAGATGGCATGCTGTGTCACAGATGGAATATGTGCCATTCTGATACCAGTTTGTGTCTTAGATGGGATGTGCTGAAAGAAGGCATGCTGTGTCACAGATGGAATATGTGCTGTTCTGATACCAGTTTGTGTCTTAGATGGGGTGTGCTGTAAGATGGCATGGGGTGTCATAGATGGAATATGTGCCATTTTGGCACCAGTTTGAGTCATGCAGTACGGGGCATGAAGAAGCTATATTACTTCATGATAAGAAGCAGCTAAGAGCTACCAGCACAACACTGGAGGATTCTAAAAAGAGATATTCAAGCAAACTAGGTTATCTCATTATTATTACTTTTTTTATTTAATGAGAATGGCTTCAAATAATTTTGAATGTATCGAAGTTCCTTAAACTGGTCTTGGTAAAGTAGAACTGGTCAAAATAATTTCTTCAGTTATGAAATATATATTTCTATAAACATAGCATAGTTGTCATGCTGTACTAAGTCAGGATGGGTTGATGTAAAATCATTTCTTGGTCAAAGCAGGGACCTGGGTGGTTTACATTTGGTTCCTCACTTTAATACTGCTAGAGTTGGTAAGCAATTTGGAATGGAAACTTGGCATGTGCTACTAAAAGGATAAATGTAATGCTTTTAGTGTTTAAAAGTGTGTGTGTGTGTGTGTGTGTGTGTGTGTGTGTGTGTGTGTGTGTGTGTGTGTGTGTGTGTGTGTGTGTGTGTGTGTGTGTGTGTGTGTGTGTGTGTGTGTGTGTGTGTGTGTGTGTGTGTGTGTGGGTTTGATGGTGCAGTCGTGCAGCGCCAACATTGTTGCCTCACACCAAGAGGTTCTCTGGTTCGATTCTCGGCTGGGATGCCTTCTGTGTGGAGTCTGCATGTCTTCCCTGCATTTGTGTGGGTTTCCTCTGGGTGCTCTGGTTTCCTCCCATGTTATAAAGACATGTGTCTGGAGTTTTTTTCTCCGGGCCTCCGCTGAAAATTGGCTCATTCCAAGTAGGACTTTCCTGGTTAACAAATGTAAAATAAAAAAAAATAAAAGTTGATAGTATTTGCACATCAGCCAGCCTTTGGTGACACTGAAGTTTCTCTAGAGTTGTTTTGAAATTTCATCCAGAGAGAATGGTAGAGTACAGAGTAGTAGTGTAAGTTTCAAAATGAACATCTTTAGTATTACCACAGTTGTACAACTTGTAGTAAGTGAAAATGAAAAAAAATATATATATTGACTCAGGATAGGTCTTGGTGAGTTGCCTGTAAAAACTTGACATGTAGGCCACTAACAACAAACTCAGCAAGTTAAACTTACTGCACAACACACTTATTGAACCTGCTTGTGACACCCTGGGAAAAAAGTGCTTCTTGCAGGAAGGCTGACCCTCTGCAATGGAAGCCCTTACACACACCCTTTTGTGTCTCTCTATTTATCTTTGTATAAATATGAGTGTATATCAATCTAGCTATTTGTATACATATTTTACACACGCACACACACACACACACACACACACACACACACACACACACACACACACACACACACACACACACACAAAACTAACTCTCTGTGGACACACTGGATACAACCATTTGGGAGCTGCTTCTGTCTGGAAACTGAGATTGGGAAATTCATTCCAGGGGATATTATCTGTTGAATGGTGGATCACTCAGGAACTTAAAATCTTTTGACTTGAAATGGCACTTTTTCATTTATCTTTTTCTATGTTATGCTTTGAGGTAGCCATAGCAGCAAGATAACATACTGGGGTAACTTCTAGGTTTGAGACTTTTCATGACAAATGGTATGGCTGCCAGTCTTAAAGGCCTTAAAGAAATCTAAGAAGACAGTTGTCTGAAAACCCTTATCAATGTTCCAAAGGGAGGTGTCAGAGGTCTTAAACTAATACTGTCACTGCTGTAGCCCAGTAAAGCTGTGCTAGCATTCATGTAGTAAAGAGCTAGTAGAGATGAAGAGGACCACCTTTGTGTGAAACACTTTCTCCAGAAGTTTAGTAAGGCAGTTTAGAAGAGCAATAGATGTGAAGTTTTCTGTATTACTGCTTGGTGCCTCTTGAGTGGAGATAAATGATGATGTTTTCTGTCTAGAGTTTGGAAACAAAAGACACTGTAGGAGATTTATTTATGAGGAATCCAATAGAATGGGTATGTTTTTCCGTAATTGTATGCAGAAACTTTTTTTTTCTGTGGTATTTTTAGTTTCTTATATTAGCTTCTCCCATGGATGTTTCCTCATTCCACAGATCTACCGAACTTGCCTATCCTCTCTGACCCATATTCAGGGCAGGTGAAGAAACTGAGATGCCTTGGAGCACACTGCTGCAGACAAGAGTTTTTATCTAATGTCTGGGTGGGGTAGGCTGGTCCAGAAACTATTTTCAGCATATTCAGTAAATAAATAAGGCAGCCATTGCACAGTGGGTTCATCAAACCAAGTACATAACATGTTAAAATAATATGGTGAAGCAGGCAGTATCAGACCATAGCTATCTTACAAGAGATATGCAGGAGGTGTTATCCCATCTAGAGTATTTGCTCTTCCTGATTTCTTTAGCTTACTTTTCATTTGTATCTGCATTTGTTAACTGAACAACATAATAATTTATGTGATACATTTTGGATGGATTTGTATAAGTCAAGCTGCATTAAGCATTAATGCCTACCATATAGGATTTAAGTTAATAGTGTCCAGACATTGGAACAAGTGGACTTATCACTGCAGTTACCAATATTCAGCAACTAGCAAACTCTTGCCAGCTTAAGCCCCTTCCCTCCCATGATCCCCTAATGTGTTGCTACTTGCTAACTCTCCAGATCTCATTGCCATTTCAGAACAATAATATTTTAGAGTCAACTCAAGTTAGTGAGTGTTCCTGTTTATCTGTCCTGTATAGATAAGTCAATGATAACTATACTGCCTTGTTCTTTCACTTCTAACTGCCATCTTTGGTAGTTCTCATCTTTCATCTGTCCTAATCCCTAGACTTGAATATGTAATTTCATTAGCTGCTTTCTGCAGTCCTCAAACAAAAGACTCAACCATTTAGTACTCATTAAAAATTGTAGATACATTATCATCCCAAATAATAGTCTATGTCACTGTATTCTCATTGAAGGCACTGTCAACCTGCAACAGAATGAGCCACTTTCCAGTTAATCATAACCAATATAACTCATCTTTTTTTTGTAATCTGATTTTTATTAGCATTTTTAAAAAAGACAAATACAGAATCAATTACAAGTCACACAATGCAAATAGGTTAAAAGCAAATAAGTGAATACGTTTCATACAACCTGCTTAAGCACATGTACAATCAGTCCTATATAACAAAAAGAAATTTTAACCTTTGTTAAACAAGTGATTAGGAGATTAACAGACAGAAAGGTAGCAAAATTTATTTACAAGCATTTATTATGCAGGCTTATGGAAGTGTATCAGTACGCCTAAAACCTATTTGATTTAACTATATACAATATATACACACACGATTGTCACTGAATGAAAGGGTGTTAGTATAAGGAAGCTAGATGTTAGTGCTTGCACAAAGGTAGGAAAAGATATTGTAGGGAGTTGTATTGTTTGTGATTAATCAAGAGTTATGTTGGAGGTAGAAACTAAAGAGGAAAAGTATTTGTTACAAAATTAACAATCCAAATGAACTAGAGGAATTAGAAATAAGATGAGGCCCGAAGGAAAAAAGGGGAGGATGGAGGTCTACCTAAGGATGATGTTGATTAAGAGCATCTAGTAGGTTATTCCAATATTTCTGCAAATAACTTATTTTCTTTTTGCTTGTTGTCTTTAATATACTTGCCAAAACATATTTAACAGCCATCGACTGGAAGTCAATCCAAGACATTTTGGATCTATCTAGCCAGTTTAAAGTAATGTAAGTTTTGAGAAGTGCACATAGTGTCACAATAATATGTTTAGTTTCAGATTTTAATGAACCTGGATATATATTTAATAATGCCATTTCCCAGGATAGGGTTGATTTCATATATCCCATTTTCTCCAGTCGTGCTCTTAGGGAGCACCAATGTTTGTACACGTTTTTACAGGACCAGAAAATGTGGAGTATGTCTGCCACTGAATTAGGGCATGTTGGGCATATAGGTGAGGTGTTTGGGTTAATTTTGTTTAGAAATGATGGTGTGTGATAGGTGTTATTGTTTATCATGAGCTGGGTATAGATTAGTTTTTTGAAGGGGGTTAATTTTATTGTTGCATCAATTGCATCGAGTTTTTGGCTGAGTGTAATTTCCCTGTTTTTTCCATCCCAGTACTTAGAGAATAATATATTGTCTTGGTGTTTTATTTTTGTTACTAGTCTATAGACATTGGAAAGCATTTTAGTCCTTGATAGAAGTTGGGTTATTAGTGTCTGATAAAGTTGGTATTCCAGGGGGAAACTGACATCATGTCGGTGGCTAAAAATATTAGGTATAGTATTTGTTTAATGATTATATAGTATTTTTTATTGACTGCCAAAGAGGATATGATGTCATTAAATGGTAAGTCTTTGACTGTATAGAAGTCCCAAACTGTACAGTTTCTAATGAGAGGGTAACTATCGAGATTTAACATGCTGTTACCCAATTTAAAATTTGGATTAAGATGGATCGGTTGGGCCATCGTTAGAGAGTGTCACAAACCAAGGGATGTTATCAGTTTTTGGAACCCATTGATATATTTTATTAATATGGGATGAATTGTATGTTCTTTGAGAGTTTTAGTGTTAAAGATAATTGCACTAGGATTAAGGTTGGACGCTTTTATATGAGCATTGTAAATTCTTATCCATAAGGGATTCCAGTCTTTGTTTGATTGTTGGAAGTTAGCAATGTGTACAGTACGACTGGCGTTAATTATATGGTAATATGTTAGAAAGTCTGGTAGGGCCAGACCTTCTCTATCTTTAGGAAGTGAAAGTTTGATGTAGCTGATTCTAACATTTTTAGGGTGCCAAAGAAATTTCCCCAGTGCAGCGTTTATTTTCGAGAAAAAAGTGTTTGGAATGTTTTGGTTAAAGGCGAAGAAGTGAAAAAGAAGTTTGGGGAGAATATTAATTTTTATAATAGCTACTTATGAGAGGAGGGATAGGTTTAGACTCTTCCATCTTGTGAGATCTTCAATGACTTTAGACCATGTTTTGTACAAATTACCATTGTTTAGCTCTTGTTGGGGGTGGGCAAAGGTTATACCCAAATATTTTAGGGAATAATTAACTTTGATTGTTGTTTCTGGTATAAAGAATTCTTTGTGACCAAGGGGGGTTTAGCGGGAAGATTATTGATTTGTTAGGATTAATGGCGTAGTTTGAGATTTGTGAAAATTTGTCTATTGAACTTAGAATTTTCTCAAGTTCCATTGAGGGAAGTTCTAAATAGATGTTTAAATCGTCTGCAAAGGCGGTGTATTTCATTTGCAATTTATACAAGTGTATTGAAAGGTGGAATGTTTTCTGACTTAGTTTTAGCAATAATACTTCAAGATAGATGCTAAATAAGTAGGGTGAGAGTGGACAACCCTGTCTTGTACCGTTTATAATCTGAATTGGCTTGGAGTTTTTTTTGTTTATATTGAGGGTAGTGGAGGCCTTAATGTAAAGGGTTGTAACCATTTTGATAAATTCATCAGGGATGGAGAAGTGTTTCAAGGTTTTAAAGAGGAAGTTTAAGTTTACCTGATCAAAAGCTTTTTGGGCATTGACAGAGAGTGCATATTTGGAGGACTTGTCAAATTTTGTTATATAGGTTATGGCTTCAATGGTTAGAGTATTATCCCAAACATGCCTATTGTTCATGAAACCCAATTGGACATGGGATATAACCAATATACCTCATCTACTACTCAGCATCCTATCCCCTTATATGTCAACATGCAGGAACACTGGCCTTAAATAGATGACCTTCCATCTTCATCTCCTGCAACAAAAAATGCATTTTCTAAAGTGTGTCTGGCAGTATGGAACTTCATCTCCTTTCACAGCAGATATCCCTCAGCTCTAACTTTAAAAATGCTCTCCACTATTTGTTTGACAACCTACAACCTTTACATGCTTCTCAGTACATCAGACTTCTTAGCCAACTCTGGTTATTCTTCACCTCTGCTTATCTTATCCTGCTTCATTTTTACTCCCCCCTTAATCTTATTAACGTTATATTTTCAAATTCTTCAGCTGTTTCACCAATCATTCTAAATCCTACACATCACTGTTTCTAAACACTGTAGTTATCTGCACATTTACCATTTGCAAAGGCACTAAATATATGAAAAAGATTCACCCTGGCATAACCTAGAATTTTACACCTTTTTTTCTGTTGTAAATCTTTGTTCATTCCAGCTAATCTGTAATTTTCCCCTCTATAAGAACTCACTACACAACTAAAGATTCTTACACTTTTACTTGACACTGAGAAGTAGTGTCACGGATGTGCTTTCTTTTTCGCTCAGCATGTAAATGGGAAGATGTGTTCTAAGACAAAGAGAAGAACGTTTTTGGCTTAAGGAGTGCCAGACTGGGAAAATACTTTTTTAACTCCATAAGTTTAAGTTGATGGGATGCCAGATCAGTGGACGGGGTGGGTTGCCAGAATAGCTAGCTTCATTGTCTATAATGGTCATATATCTAAAAGCTTTTAGCTTGCAGTGCATCCCATAGATATACCAAGCATTAATAGCATTGAAGTTCTATAGCTACAGTTAAAATTAGTGCACAAAAATCAGTATGTAGTGCAAAGGCTCATATCAGAAGAGTGAATGCTTAAAATAGCGAATGCTCTTCTGTCGAACTGAAAACAATGAAAGCTGGCAATATCGAAGGCAGAGAATAGCGATTTTTTTCCCAGTTAAAAAAAATCGCTGGGCCATTCTCGGGACTTTGCTTTTTTGTCCATTGTGGTGCAATCTCTGAGTTGGTATTTATAAGTTGGGGGGGCAAAGCCCCCCACTTTATTTTGTTTGTACATTTTATTTATTTTTTTTGGATCAGCAAATTTTTTCCCAGGGAAAAAATTTGCTGATCTGTGCATTCGACATTGACAGCTTTTGTGTTTTTCAGTTTGACAGAAGAGAGTTTGCTATTTTAAGCGTTCGCTCTTCTGATATAGACCCATAGTGCAACACTGTCTTCACCTCCTAGTGCAGATAAAACAGCTTTTGAACGTGCATTATCTTGGATAACTACAAACATATTACATGAAACAATAATTCAAGAACACTGTAATATTGATTGGTCTAAGTGCTCTCACAAAACTATTCACCCTAATATCATCTATATGGAGTAGCACAGCTAATACATATGACCACAAGCACAGATAAAGTTAGCAAAAAATAAACCATTTTTAGACTGGATGCTAACACCAGATGACAATAAATCTATTATGTGGAAATAATTCCTGATGCCATTAGTGATCATAACATATTTTTTCAGTATGGAAACATACCAAAATACATAGAAGTATCCAATATAAAAATTTCTGTAACACAGCAAAACCCAGTAAGGAAACATTCTTGTCTATCCTTAAGCATAGCAAGTGGGAATCATTAAAAACATTCTCTTTAGATGATGTAGTAAGTCATTTTAACAAAACTTTCCTCTCCATATTAAATTCCTTAGCACTTCAGTGTAGTAAGTGTCAAATCAAGTCCTGAACCATGCCTTATACCAGATATAAAAAATGAATGCATGACAGATGCAAAGCTTGGAAAACCTGACAGTTAGGAAAAAAAAACAATAAACAATCTGCAACTATACTGACATGTCCAAAACTTAAGAATACCAGTACAAAGGCTAAGAAAAAAACTGCTATACTACAAGAGGACTACAGTAAAAGTCTAAAAATGTTTTTGACTGCACTCAATAAACTTATACAGCTTAATAAAAAATCAAACATCTGCCTTTTCATAGATGAAACAAACTGTAACGAGTCTTATAAATGTAATTCATACAACATAAATGTTGCTAACTCCCATTAATAAGCCCAGTGCACCAACACATCAGAAGTGACATGGACACTGTGACTATTATCTTTTCAGCTGCCACAACTCCTACCATTACAACACAAGAAAAACATTTATTTGAAAACTTAAACCCACCAGACTTGCAGCTGATAACCTACCAATAAAATATTTCAGATTAGCAGTGGAAACCATTGCTTAGTCAGTATCTATGCTTATGCTCATAAATGCCTTTCTTCATGAAAGTATAGCTCACAGAACCTTGGAAATGTAACATCATAACACCTTAATAACTACTAAAATAGTGTAATCAAATGAGTTCTGATATAACAAAATACAAGACCTATGCAAAATTCTCAACAATTCTCTATAAACAGACCCATCTGAAAGGACTGTTACATTCACCTCTGATTTTACCAGAACTTAAACAGCTGCTTAGAAAAATCCATATCTGCCATCCCTAAATATAATGGAAGATTCAAGAATAAACCTATTTGGTGGAACTCCCATATTAATAAACTGTATAAGAAAAGAAGTAAAATGATAAAATATTATAAGAAGTCTACATTCCCTACCTCAAGACCACACTGAAACATGCCAGTTAGGAACTTAAGATCACTATTACAACATGTAAAATGCAATATGAACTTAAGGTCAGTACAGATACCAAACAACACTAGAAATCTTTCTTCAGTTATGTGAGGAAATTAAGGAATAATGTCAAAAACATGCACTGAGTGTATTCATAGTAATATAAATAGTAAAATATTTTTGATTTTTTGTTACTGAGGGTTACTTGTCAGTCTGTGACAAATAAAGGCTTGTTGCTTTAAAATACTACCTAGATTTCATGCTTTTTGGAAATTATTGTAACTGAGCTCATCAACGAAATTTTATGACCACTAGTTTCTTTGTTTTTCATTCATAATAATAATAATATCAAACATTCTAATCACAAGATTATAGCCAATATATTATTAGAAGCGTTTAGAGGGAACTTTTCCCACCTTCCCACATTGTTGTGCCCACTATCCTTGAAAATGTATTTTCTCTGAAATCACCTTGGAACAAGTCTTAGAATCATTGTCAAAGGTTTAAACTAATATTTATATGGGCCAGATTCCATAGCAGACTGCATTCTCATTAGTGTCAAGTATGCCTTATCCAAGCTTCTGGTTAAACAGTTCAACCGCAGCCTGTCCACAGGATTTGTGTCTGATGTCTGGACAACAGCCAGTGTGACTGCTCTGCATAAGAGTGGCCCCTCTACAGAACCACGTAGTTGTACATCCATCAGCCTTATTTGGATAGCCATGGAATGTATCATAGCAAACTCATTGATGTAGACATAGGCAACTTAACTGATCTAAACCCAGTTCAGTCTAGTTTTATGAAAGGCAAGTCCTGTCTCCTAAATTTAGTAAACGTATTTGAAAAGGTTATAAAGGCAGGAGACAATGCACAGTCTGTAAATGCTGCTCATATTGATATGGCCTATGCTTTTGACACTAGCCTTCATGCTGGTATTACTGAAAAAATAGACAAACAATATAAACTCTTACATGTTCTACTGGATTGAAAACTGGCTAAGTAGTGCAAGTTGCTGATGCCATCTCTGGGTATTAAAATGTAAATAACGGGGTACCAGAGATATCAGTGTTGGTCCTCTCCAGACTTCCAAGCCGATATCCCTGAAGTGCAGTTGACCAAGTCTGATGAAGGCTGCAAGCCGGGCATTTTTATAAGCTTGTTTAATGATAGTAAACTGCTTTAGAAAGGGTGGGAATATCCTCAAAACTGGTATATTGAAAACAGTCTAGTCTCAAGCAAAATGTAAAAACAACATGGCAGCACTCAGCAAAAATGTTGTTCCCACCTGTTATGGTATATGTGGTATTCCTCCACAAACAGGTGCAGTCATTAGAGACTTGACTACATATTCTAACAACTCTCATGCAATCATCACGTTTCCACCATAAATCAGCATGCAGTTCAAAGCCCCCAAAACTGCCACTCTACAGATAAATAAAACATTGAGTAAAATCTGTTCAACACAGTAACCTTTAATTAACAAAATGGAACAATTTTGTTTATTCCAAATACAGACTTATTCAGAATAAATAATGCAAAAATTCATGCTTCTTATAGAAGGAACAGTCATATGATGTGTTAAGTAAATACAACTGCTTAATAACCATTTGCTTGTATTTCAATATACAGGCTATAGAGATGGTGACCTGGAGGTTGGTCAGCATTCAAAGTCATTTGCAAAAACAAATCCTTCTTCATTTAAAAAAATAGTCCAATCCCTATCTCTGAGATTACATTTAACATTTTCCAGTATAAGGAAGACAGACATTAAAACCAGGACGCATCTCCACATGATTAGCTAAGGCATTGTCTGTATCCTATTCACTAATAGCATAAATATGCTGGAAACATTTCTCTATTCTTCCCATATAAAATGCAGGAAGGACAGGGGCAGGGTTATGGTTAGAGTTAGGCTTAGTATGCATAACTAAACTGGGCAGGGGAGCTTTGCCCCCCCCCCACATCAACTCAGTGAAATGTATTAACCCTAACCCTGTCCCTGCCTCAACCCAACCCACCCCATACCTTACAAAAATCCTTCCAGTAACACTGCCACTATTCAGAGAAACTGGAAGCTAACTTTATGGGGGGTAGTGTAGAGATTGGGAATCTGTTTTACTTTTTGGATCTTTCACCTGTTCAATGACTTTTGTAATTCATTCTTATGTATGGCTAATCTTATTTTTGTGTGTTCAATGTTAAGTAAGTTGGATCGTACATAAGATAATTTTATATATATATATATATATATATATATATATCAGAGAGAGAGACTGACAAACTGGTGGCTGTTGAGCCAAGAGAGCATGATCCCTTTAAAACTAACATAAACTGGTAAATCAAACTACGGCACAAGGGTAATGGGATCTGCTCTGTGAGGAGGTATTTTGGGCCATTTAGCCTGCTCATAGGTAGATTCCAGATTCAAGGTCACTAGGTTAGAGGGTCTGCAGAGGAGATTCTAGTCTCCAGGATGCTGTGTGTGTGTGTGTGTGTGTGTGTGTGTGTGTGTGTGTGTGTGTGTGTGTGTGTGTGTGTGTGTGTGTGTGTGTGTGTGTGTGTGTGTGTGTGTGTGTGTGTGTGTGTGTGTGTGTGTGTGTGTGTGTGTGTGTGTGTGTGTGTGTGTGTGTGTGTGTGTGGAAAGCTATCCCAGAAAACTGAAGAAGGAATAGGAGTCTTTGCTGAGATGTTGATGGATTACACTGCCTGGTAGATGAAAAAGGAGTCATGGAGGTAAGATTCAGCTGTGTAAGTAATAGTTGCTTGTGTCAGGTCTGACAGAAAAAATGCCACTGTGTATTTTGTGACACCACACTTGAGGAATTTATGATGAAATAACTGAAATGTCAACAGTGTATGAAGGACTGAGTTTTGTTTTTTGCTCATTCCCTAGTCTGTTTTGTCTGAGTAAAGAAACTTCTATTTTGAAGCTAAAAAGCTGATTATGAAAGACTGGTTTATTTCTGAATGCACTAAAAAGACAGCCTCAGTGTTAAAGACAAAAAAGTATTTGCTGGTTGCTGATTTTATTATGCCATTCGGCACCTTCTGTGTGTTTTGTTTTCCTTTGTATTCTGTAGCAATTCCTATCTTAATTTTGTAGCAAGATTATTCATCTATCTGGTGGGGGTATGTAGGTAATGTAAAAGTGAGAAGTTGAGGCTATTCATGCCTTTCCAGATAAAGTTAAGATACCGAATGTGACGCAGAGCAAAGATCAGAAACACTGTCCAACCTAGCCATGGGCAGTTTACAAAGGTAACAAACAAGGATGTGAATGAAGCAGTGACTGTGACCTATAAGGAGTGCGATCAGTTAGCATCTCAATTATTGGCGGGGCCAGGAGAGTGGAGCAGGAAGGGACAGCATTTTGTCAGCTCACCCATTCTTGGAGGGGTGGTAGGTCAGGTGAAGTGGGGAGGAACTTCTGTCTGCATTTTGCTTCTCTCCCTGTGATTGGGGATGCTGTAAAAAGTCCCTCATGTACAAGAGATATAGCTGTGCTGCAGATTTCCTTGTCCCTTTCCTGACTCACTATTAATGATCCCAGACCCAGGGAGTAATAGTGGGGACACTAAGTTAGCACCAAGAGGAATGAAAAACAGTCAGTGATTAGCTAGAAGGTAGTACCAAAATGTTACTTTAAAAGATGGTGGTGGAGTACAATTTTAAAAGTAGGTTATAATATAACTGTTATAAGAGGAATCGGGGGATGTGCTATAGGTTAGAAAATCAAAGGATTACTGAAACTATTAAAGAATGAAATGTTTAAGATAAAGGTAGCCTGGTAGAAGTGTTGTAAGGAGACAGAAATTGTTTTTGAAGATGAGTACTATAGTAAAACAGAGCAAAATTAAATTACTAGAAGGAGGTGGTAAGACAAGAAAAAAAATTGTCTCATAGAAATAAGAAATACTATGTGAGTGATAGTTTGGGAAGGCAGCACCATTATTCCATAATTTTAAAAAGAAGTGTTAGCTGGGGAAATGTGGCTAAGAAGTAAATGAAATAATTAAGAATCATTAATAGTGTTTGAATAGCCTTGTCACTATCAAAACATCTTAGAGGTTATATAGGCAGCTTTCTTGATGCTCAGAAGGAGTAATGACTGTGATATACAACTCTTCCTCAGGCATGCTAAGATTAATATGGACTATGGAATATCTTTATCATCAGTTACCTTCAGCACAGTTAACTGTGTAAGTAATCAGTTATAACAAGAAAATCTGTTATTGTGTAATACTGTCAGTTTTGGAGTGAGACAAAATGTAAGAAGAGTTTTGAAACTCCAAGTAATGCTGCTACATAATGCAATATGACTATGGAGTTACTTATTGTTATATTGCTGATAAATTCATGAAACACAAACTTAAATAAACAAAAACAACACGAGCAAGTCTATTCCACACCAAACTTTACTTAAAGCGCTTTTTGTTTGCACTGAAGCAAACTTCTTCAGAAGTCAATACAATTTCATCTGAATTAATTTAAACAAAGGTAAAATGACATGGTTAATACCCCACCTATGCAGCAACAATGTAGCTTTAAGCTATAAACACATGAAAAAATCTTTACTACGACAGTAAAACATTTGCTACAACATTAAAAACTAACGTGACAATCAATAACACGTTTATAACCCGATATTTCAAATATCAACAAATTAAGTAAATAAGATAAATAAAATAAACTAAAATAAAAAATGATAAAACACGTAGAATATATATTCATGTATAACATCTACGTGTATCACCATACACTGACATTTTATATGCTCAATTTGTACACCTAACATTTAAACATGCCACGGTGGAACATTTGTATAATACGTTATTCCAAAGTTAAAACATTTACTTTGACCTGAAAAACCTTGGAATAACAAAATACAAGCAACAACATTTACTATACATTTGTAATGGATAAAGTTGAACTATACAAAGGATAAACTCTAGCTTTACTTCAATTTAAAATTTATAAATATATATATATATATATATATATATATATATATATCGAAAAATTATCTTTTCAAATGATCAGTATGAACTATCGACTCAAATTTGTGCTTTTCAAAACACAGCTGATGGAACACATATCATTTAAACCAGGGACCCTGTATGCATCTAATCTTATCTGCCAGGCCAGTTCCAATTCTTCTAAACGAAGTGGAATCGGGCCACCCCTTAAAGAAGGTAACACTTGATCTATTGCCATATAGGAAAACGCATGGCTAGGATATAAACAAACATGTTTAGCCAAAGCATTTTCCATCTTTCCTTTGGCAATTGCATATTGGTGTTCATATACTCTTTCTCAAAGCCTGTGTTCTGTTTTCCCGATATAATACGCAGGACACAGTTTACATCTAGCAAGATAAACTATGTTTCTAGATTGGCAATTAAATTTGAATCTAACCTTAAATTTTGAATTGTTCACTTCAAATGAACTAGATGGAACCGTATATTTACAATAGCTGCAAGCCTCACATTTGAACATCCCAGTCATTCATGGGACAGGGTTTACAGCTGATTCCAAAATGTTTTTTTAAATTCTTGCCTTTCCTAAAAGTCGTGTACAGGGAGATACCTAGTTTATCTAATATAGTTGGTGACACTCTAAATAAATCCCAATTTTTCTTTAAAATATCGATTACCATGTAACTGTCACAACTAAAATTTGTAATAAATTTCAAACATGCGACGATGTCCCTAGATAATGACCTTCTATCATTGTTGTTAACTCCTTGATCCAGTACATCCACAGATAAGGTGTTACTCTCACTATGGACATTGACACTTAATATTGGAGAATACACCATATTGATTCTTTTAGATCTAACTTCGTCTATCAAAGTATCTATTAAATCTTCTGGGTAACCACGTCCCAGAAACATAGTTTTAAGCAGCTCACATTCAACACAGAAATCGCTCAGTTGTGTATTAATACGTGCTGCTCTAACAAGTTGACCTTTAACAACTGAGCGCTTCTGGTAAAAAGGGTGGCAGCTGGAAAAATGTAAAAAATCATTTGAATACGTTGCCTTCCTGTGGATACTAGCCTGGAAACACCGTTGAGATGTATTTTTTACTTCCAAAATGTCAAGGTAGGCTATTGCCTCAGTGTCAAATGATGAAGTGAAACGAAGGAAATCTGTGGTCTGATTTAAATAATCGACCAAGTCAGTACTTACTTGAAGCGAGCCCTTTAACAAGATGAAAATATCATCCAAAAACCTCGTATAATAAATGATGTTATTGACCAAATCCAAATTATTGAAAATAAATTCAGATTCCCAATGTGACATAACCATATTGGCAAAACTGCTCCCACAAGGAGAGCCCATAGTTACTCCAGACTTTTGTAGATAGAAATTTTCCCCAAACATGAAAACATTTTTTGTTAAAACTAAATCTAATAATTCAGTAATTAGATCAATTTCACTGTTTGAAGCACTCTTTTTCTTTAATCTAAGGGCTATCCATTTGACACCTGTTAGATGGGGAATACAGGTATATAAGTCCTTGACATCTATTGTCAAGAAGTTATATTCTTCACTATATTCGATTTTATTTAAATCATCCAAAAAGGACCAAGAATCCTTACATACCTGTACTTCAGATGTCAAATACTTTTTAAACAAGCTGTCGATAAATTTTGCTATGGGATAAGTGGAGGAATTACGGCCGTCAACCAACGGTCGCATAGGTGGTTGTTCTAAGCCTTTATGTAACTTAGGAATCCCAAACATGTATGGGTATTGCGGGAAAGAAACTGATAGGTAATTATACACATTCTGTTCAATCCTACCATCAATAAATAGATCTTTAATACACATATTGATTAACTGGTAGGCCTTATTCACCTCAGACCGTGAACTGATCTGGTATGCTGGTGTATCTAAAAGTACCTTCATGTTTGTACAGTGTTTGTACAGGAAATTGAGAAACACAATGACTGTCAGGTTTAGCTGTGCTTATCTTGCTTATCTTGTTTATGTGACACTTAGCAGTGCGCAAACCTGGAATAGTGGCCCACACAGGAAGCAGACAGAATAACTCCAGGCACGGCATAGATAGTGTAAAGGTCAAAACGGATACATTGTTCCAGTATTTGATTTCCATCGCTCAACATCGCTAAGCAACATTGGGTGGTGGTTAGCAAGCTTCCCCAACACCTAGAGCCATCAAACACTTGCAGACAAGATGCAGACAATCAACTATTTAAAATGGATGCATTCTATTAATTCTGTTGGGCACCAAGCAAACAAGTGGCATTGTGTGGTGGTTAACACACAGACCGTAAAAATGAATAAGGAATTATGCAGCTGTCATTTAACTATTCCTGTGGCAGTAGGTATAAATGTAGAGCTGTAATACAGATGGTTCTGGGTTCTAATACAGGAATTGTAACATATTTTTACTGTTGTGACAGTCCAGTTTATAGTAATGAATACAAAAATACACAAGTGTTATTTTAGCATTCTTGTGGCAACAGGTATAAGTGCAGAGCTGCCTTACACATGGTCCTGGGTTCTAGTGCAGGACATAAAAGACAGTTTTACTGTTATTCCATTTCACATTTTAGTCAGTCTCATTTATAACACTTTAGATAGTGGAGCTGCTATGAATTATATGTATGAGGGATAAGACACCCTTATTGTGTTTTCAGATGTATGACTGAGGGCATGCTGTCTACTATATTTATGTACGTATAATTCTGCTATCTAGACTTGGGTGACCTTCACACTTAAATAAGACACATGCACAAATTAATCTATATATAAGGACCTTGTTAGGTCACACTCATACATGGTTAAAACCTCAAACTGTCATCTGTATTTATGAATGATTCATGACAATGTCTGCAAAACACTTCTTCTGTGGCAAAGATAGAAAAATCACCACTGTGGAAGAAAATGTTTTGTTTCTTATGAATAGGTTTGAATCCCGCACTGTAAAAAATCTATTTTATTAGTGTATAAATCCAAACCAAAAATGTGTCAGGTCATGAAATGTATGCCCCTGGTGCATGCCTGCAAAGTTAAATCACTTAACAGATATAGCATCAGACACTCTCAAATGAATGTCAGGTATCAGATTAACATTCCAATTTCAAAAATTGATTTCTAACCTGCTTGTTATTGCTGCTCTCCACTTAACATTGTGCAAACACAGTTGACATCATTTGCGTACTACCAGTAAATGTGGTAACAGGAGTTGGCAGGAAATCATTATTTGCCATTGCTCTATTAGGGCACAGAGGTGGGGTGTTCAGGAGTCCAGGATATTTATTGGACTCCTGGTAAAGTGCCACAGCCTAAGGCTTCTGCAGGGTGACTATTCTGGCTTTCAGTACAAGGCTGAGGCTTGGAAGCCTCATGGAGCCACTTTCATTTTGTGGCTCACTGCTGTCACAAAGATTTATGTAGTGTTTACTGTCTAAAGAGTGTAGGCTAATAGCTTTAGTGTTGTCCCAGTTCAGATTTGCTGGCTCTGGGCCTGTTTGTCTTTGCAGTGATTGTTCAGAGCACATGAACAGGCCATCTTGAATTAGCAGAAGCCTTTCTTTACCTTCGTGGCTGGATTGTGTTGATTGGCTGCTGGCTAGTGGGGGCTGGTTCTTTTGTGCTTTTTTATTTTTTATCTTCTGGTATTTAAGCCCTAACTTTGAGAGGATTTTTGTCTATACACACTGAGCATAGTGGAGGAGGGGCGTTAACTACAACTCTGATCTGAGATATATAAGTATCCTGTTTTTTTGGCTTATTTATACTGATTATTGCTTCTAGCAATTTATATATGCACTTTTTATTGCCTGCTGCATACTTTTTACTGTATTGTATTGCTATTAACTAATCTGCACGGGTAACTGATTTGTTTGCAGTTTAAAGCATTCTTTAGAGTTTCTTTGCTCCTTTATTTGTTTAAAAACTTTCATTTTGTGGCTCACTGCTGTCATAAAGATTTCTGTAGTGTTTACTGTTTAAACAGTGTAGGCTAATAGCTTTAGTATTGGTCCCCACCATCCCTCTCTGTTGGTGTCTTGTTGTTATACTTGGTGGCTTTGCAGTTGCCCGCCCCTACTGTAAATTTGATCTGGGACACTCCTCCCAGTCTAGTGTCATTAGCTCATTCTACCTAATACAGTGAGAACATCTGAGAAGGCCTTCTGTTCCTCCTTTCTCCCTTTCTTAAAAAAAATATTGCCTGAATCTCCTTGTGTTCTGACTGTGCTTCTCAAACATTTTGGAATATAGAGTATATTTTAGTGCATTTATTATAACTGTATTTGCCTTAATATTGTTACAACTCAAGTGCTCTAGGTTGCACTGCATCTGAATTGTTTAAGTGTGTTTTAGCTGCTTTTCTGTATATATATATATATATATATATATAGACTTCTCTGTATATGTAGACTAGCTACTTATTCTGCTGTATTACTGCCTCTTAAATCTTTTTCAGTTGTGCACTTGCCTTGCTTCATTTAAAAAGTTTTAAATTGCTAATTTTGTAGAGTTCTAATTGCATTTACTGTTTAGGACTACACACTCATGTTTGTTAGCCTTTTCTGTGTTTATTTACTGTATTATTGCATTGTTTAGCCTGTTTTAACCAAAAAAAAAAAACGATCTTGTTTGCTCATTTCCCACCTTTCCTAGCCAGTCCAGATCCCAGGCTTTGCTGGTCTCAGGACTTTATTTTTTGTGTTCAGAGATATCCCAACCTTGCTGTGGTAGAGGGAAGTCCTACTGCTTACCAGTGGGAGTGGTGAGCATTGTACTGCGTATCTGACACTAGAGGAGTGGTTTCCAGCTCTGAAATTGTAATTTTATTAGCCTGTTTGGGCTGATTTCTATCCCTTTCAACTTTCTGGCTTAAAAACGCATGTGTTTGCACATTTTTCACATCGTGCAGCACCGCAGGGCTACAGTTAAACTATTCCAGGTGCCAGAAAGTCTGCTCATCAAATTTTCCCTTAGAACTAGCTGGTTTCTCAGTAGTAGCACTAAAATCTGAACTCCTGTGACTAGCACTTGCTCTAGAACCTGCTGGAAAGCACTAGGAAGCCTGAAACTGATACAAGCACTCAACTCTCTTTGTCAATAAAGAGAAATTAATCGTAGGCACTAAACAGCCTATAATTGCAAAGTACTTTGCAAAGGTAAGGGAAACAGCTCTTGTACTTTACAAAAAAAGCACCTAAACAGGCATGTCCAATGGTCAGCTTCTGGTGATTTCTCCTGTCCACCTGGTGAATCTGGGCATACTGAGGCAATGCGACAACTGCCTCATGTACACAGACAACCCTCTCCTCCTACCACCCAACACTACAACCTGCGAGAGATGCACTTACATAGACAAACTGGAAGCAAAGCTCTCTCTGGCCAAGATTGTGCTAGACAGTCAAGAGGAGAAATTTAACACCTGCACTACACCTCAAGCAACTCATAGCCCTTCAAAACCCACACCATCAATACCCACACATAGCAACACTAAACCCACATATGTGGAGGCCCTTAACATTAACCTGCCCAAGCAACAAGGACCTCTGAAGCTGAAATGCAAACAAACACCAATCACAACCAAAGTAACACATAGCTCACAACACCAGTGTGCCACCCAGCAACAGCCCCTAAGGCAAGGCAATGTACCCAACACTTTAGTCTTAGGTGACTCTATAGTCAGGCACTCTGATGTCACACTCACCAGGCTGAACAAGGAGAAAATTACAGTCAGATGCCTATCGGGTGCCAGGATCTGACACATAATGCATGCACTCAAGTCACTCCACAACAAGTACAAATACGACTCTGTCATTGCCCATGTTGGAGTGAATGACTTGAGACGTACCTCCCTGGACTACATGAAAAGAGACATGGAAGAGCTCTTGGATCATGTGGCCCAGGCAGGTATGACCCTAGCCCTGAGTAGCATCTTGCCTTCACCCAGAATGATACCACAGTATAAGGACAAAATGATTGACTTCAACAATTGGTTAAGCTTTTGGGGTCATTCAAAGGGGATCCAGTATCTGTCTGCCTGGGAAAACATGATCAACAAACCACGATGCTTTGCCAGAGATGGTCTGCACCAGTCACCCCTGGGATTCAGGTTACTGGCTAAAGCTCTTGCCAACCCTATAGTGCCTTTTTTAGGCACGGTTCAAAGGACAAAACCACCACCGTAACAGATACAAGCATGTAAAATTTGAAGGTAATGCTACTTAATGCTAGAAGTCTAAACCTCAAAATGCACTCTCCCGAGGCACTCCTAAAAATGGAGAACATCGATATCTGTGCAGTAACTGAGACCTGGTTCAAGTCTCCAGAGAGCACCCCTGCAATACCAGGCTACAACTCTTACCACAGTTTTCTGTCACAAAACCAAGACCGAAACACTAAAGGTGGAGGAGTGTCCATATTCACCAAGGATATTCACACCTTCTGAAATTCTCCAGGTGCAACTAACACTAAGTAAGACTGCAATCCAAGTTGTAGCTTGCTACAGATCCCCCACCATGCCCCAAGATTCTCACTACACCTTTCTAAACATACTGGAAAATATTAAGATACAACCAAACACCCTAATAGTGGGTGATTTCAACTACCCTGCCATTAACTGGGAAAACTACTCGGGTACCAACACTTTTTCCCAACGGTTCTTGGAATTTATAAATTCCAACGTCCTGGATCAACTAATCCATTGTCCCATCAGGGGTCCAATATCTTAGACCTGGTCATTACCAACATGGGAGATAGATGCTCCACACCAGTGGTCAACCCCTCATAGATCTGAAAGACCTGCTGAGTCATGATGGAAGTGGTGTTCAGAGATATATAGTGGAAAGGAAAGGAACTAGACCCTGTGGTTCCTGTAAGGCATGCTGCTATATAAATTCACATACTGATTTTATTCGCCCTAGCACAGGAAGAAATTATCATTTCAAAGTAAATGCTAATTGTAGATCTATGAATGTTATCTATTTAGCTACTTGCCAATCTTATAACTGTTATTGTATAGGAAAAACAAACTGTATGCTGAAAACAAGGATATTGAATCACTTGTCAGCCATAAGGCTGAAGAATGAACATAATGCTCTTTTTAGACACATTTCAGCATTTGCAGGACATCATTTCAAGTGTATGGTTATTAGGACTATAATGAAAGGGAAGAGAGGGGGCGATATAGTAAACAAAACTGAAATGGAGGAAACTAGGTGGATCATAGAATTGACAGCCCATAGCTTTCCCGGCCTCAATGATGTCATTCCCATTAAGCCCGCCCTTAAAAAAAAGGTGGGTTCAGTATTGAATAGTGATTGGTTGTCAAGGACTTTAAATATTTGTCTTTACCAGTAATGCATTGCCTGAAGAAGGGTAATAACCCGAAAGCGCTTACATTGATTTGGATCTTATTTGCTGTTTTACCTGCTGGTTTTATATCAGAGATGAATAAATACTTTCTCAAACTGGTGGCAACTGCTTTTTTGGATTTTTTGTAAAAGCAAGCATGCATGCATAAGTCTGTAGCACAAACTAACTTTTGGAGTCAAGTGTAAAACTGAGGTCAGAGGTTGTAGGTTCAAATACCACTATTAACAACTATACAATACCGCAATTATTTAATAATATTACATAACATAAACTCTATGCAAGTGGCATAAATCTGCATAATTGGACTAAGCATATGTGCAATATATGCACATTGCAAGGACCACTTTGAGCAATCTATTATTATATTTTGTAGTTTTTAAGACATTTACTTAAATATAATACTTCAGATAAATATGGTGGTACTAATTTTATCTCTTTTTTTCTCTCTCCCAAACCCCTATCTCTCTCTTTTTTTATTTTCTATTATGTGTCGTCAAAATGTCTCCATGTCATCTATTGTACCAAATCACTAAATGCTTCTCAGCACAGCAAAGTAGGCCAAGCCCAGTGGGTGAGCCCACTGTGCCTGCTCCACTGGCCCCAGCACCAACTCCCAACACATCTGGGACCCAACCTGGCAGTATTGCGTCTGCTGTCCCTGCACTACCTGTGCCCTCAGGTACCACTACCCTGGCAGCTAGTGCTGTGGTACCCTCCAGGAATACTGGTGGAGGTGGGGATTTCATCACCTGCCAGAAGATGCCAGGGTCGATGCAAAGGGTTGTGCACCACACCATTGGTACATACCCATGCTGGATGGAGAGGCTGCTCTCACTCATGGTCTCTAGGAGGAGAAAATATCAAGCACTCCACCAGTGAGCAAAGAAAGGAGACAGTGATGACAGTCCTGTAGGTGAGGACTAGATTCTCACTGTCCCCATGTTTGATGAACATGAGATCACATTGTCCCCTCCCTCACCCCAATCATGGTGTCCCCCAACATTTTGTGTCCTTCACTATCCTTGTGTCTTGTTTGCCCTGCTTGTTTGCACTTGCTTCCTCACCTACCCAACTACACTGACCAAGAAATATTAAAATCTCTTAACCTGCATTCTTCTCTTACTGAAGTGAAAAATTGACATCTGTCCCACACAAAAAAAAAATATATTGTCCCATACATAGGTATCCATTTCACACATGTCTTCTTGATACACTTGATTTGGCCAACTAGCTACACTATTTGTGGAGGTGACAGTCAAAATGTTGCTAATATTCTATACATATTTCATTTTACTCAACTGAAGAAATGGATAGCTATGGTTCTTTCCTACCTCCCTCCTGCATATTCATATGTTGCTTTCCTTTTGTTCTTCTCCATGCTTGTCACCCATTTCACCACTTTCTTATCTACCCCATTTTAACACCTATAAATCTGGTAAAAAATAGAATCACACACAACGCACATAATACCAAAAACAAAACAATGGAGCCCTTCACTTTTTGGTTTCTGTGTTTGTGCAGAGTTTGGCAATCATGCACTAGTACCAAACGATGGTCAGTGGTTCTTCTGTGGTATGGTTACCTCTCTGCAATGCTACTTAAACACACTGTGCTACATCAAAATACACTAACATACAGTGAAGATAGAATAATGTAAAATTTTACTGCATTATCAGTACTTACTTAAAAGTATTACATGCACCTGGATTAAAACCCTCTATCATCTGGGCTGAAAAAGGAATGCATCAATGCATTTACACCTGCTGCCACAGAGTCAGCTAAGCAGCAGATGTGTTTCATACACTCAATACTAACTCCTGCCATTCCTGTAACTAGTATGGTCCAGATACAGATTTGCTGTATCCAGGACTGTTTGTAAGCTTCTGAGCCCCGCACACCTTTCTGTGTTGGAGGGAAGCCCTCTAGCTTTTCAGTGGGAGTGGTAAGCACTAGGTAGCCTATCTACCACAAGAAGAGTGGTTTCTGGCCCAGAAATTATAGTATATTGGCTGTTTGGACATTTTTTTCCATCTCTTTCAACTTTCTGGTTTAAAAGCCTGTGTTTGCACTTTTCCTGCCTTTCCTGTAACTAGTCTAGTCCAGATACAGATTTGCTGTATCCAGGACTGTATGCAAGCTTCTGAGCCCACCAAGCCTTTCTATGTTGGTGGGAAGCCTTCTAGCTTCTCAGTGGGAGTGGTAAGCACTTGGTAGCCTATCTACCGCAAGAGGAGTGGTTTCTGGCCTAGAAATTGTAGTTTATTGGCCGTTTGGGAAGTTTTTCCAACTCTTTAAACTTTCTGGTTTAAAAGCCCGTGTTTGCACTTGTTTCCCAACTTTCCTGTAGCTAGTCTAGTCCAAATACAGATTTGCTGTATCCAGGACTGTTTGTAAGCTTCTGAGCAGTACCAAAGTCTGCTCTTCAATTTTCCCTTAGATCTACTAGTTCTCTCCTCTCCTGCACTTTTACTAGCTTATTAGTCTAGCACTTTACCAGACTTCTTGTAACAATTATTGTAGCACACAAAAGTGCTACCAGCACTAAAGGTTCTACAAAGAAACAGCTCCAGTACTTATTATTAATGCCCATCCCTCCAGGCATGTCTAAATCTCAGTTCCCTATGCATTCTCCTATTAACCTGGTGAACTTGGGCATCCTGAGGCAATGTAGCAACTGCCTCATGTACACTGACAACCCTCTCCTCTTACCTCGCAACACTCAAACTTGCAAGAGATGCACTTACATATCCAAATTGGAAGCCAAGCACTCTCCAGCCAAGACCAGAATAGCTGGTCAAGAGGAAAAGGTCAACACTTGCACCACACCACATGGAACACAGAACACACACCAGCACTGCCTTCATATAAAAATACAAACCGCACACCCATTTTCACGGAGGCTCTCAATAAAAATCTACCCAAACAGCAGAGACTTCGAAGGCAGAAACGCACACAACCACCACAACACTAATCATGAGACACAACTCTCCTAAACAATGTGCCACTCAACCAAAGCCCCTAAGACAAAAGAGCATGCCCAACACACTAGTCATAGGTGACTCGATAGTGAGGCACACTAATGATCCACTCACTAAGTTGAATAAGGAGAAAGTGAAAACAGTCAGCTGCTTGTCAGGCACCAGGATCTGTCACATGACACACACACTCAGGTTCCTCAACAACAAGTACAAATATGACTCTGTCATTGCACACGTGGGTGTGAATGACCTGAGATGTATCTCCCTGGACTACATGAAAAGAGACATGGAAGAGCTCTCGGATTATGTAGCCCTGAGCAGCATCCCACCATCACCCAGAATGATACCACAGTACAAGCAGAAAGTTATTGATTTCAACAATTGGCTAAGTTTCTGGTGTCATTTTAAGGGGGATCCAGTATCTGTCTGCCTGGGATGACATGATTTACAGACCTCGTTGCTTTGCCAGTGATGGCCTGCATCTGTTAACCCTGGGCTTCTGGATACTGGCCAAGGCTCTTGCCACCCCTATAGAGCCTCTTTTAGGCAGTGTTCCAAAGACAAAATTACCACCATAACAGCTACAAACAAATGCAGTCTGAGGGTCATGCTGATCAATGCTAGAAGTTTAAATCTTAAAATACACTTGCTCGAAGCACTCTTTAAAATGGAGAACATCAGCATTTGTGCCATAACAGAGACCTGGTTCAAGGCAGCAGAAAGTACCTCTGCACTATCAGGCTATAACTCATTCCACACATTTCGGCCCCAGAATTTAGACTGAATCTCCAAAGGTGGTGGTGTTCCCATATTCATAAAGGATATGTACACCTCCAGACTAGTAGCCCAACATAATGCATCTGAGATACTTCAGGTGCAGCTAACACTGGGTAAGACAGCAATTCAGGCTGTAGCCTGCTATAGGTCCCCAACCATGTCCCAAGACTCACACTCCACATTCCTAAGCACCCTGGAGAATATTAGGGTCCAACCTAACACTCTCATACTGGGTGACTTCAGCTACCCCTCTACTAACTGGGAAAACTACTCATGTACTTATACACTTACCCAACGTTTCCTTGAATTCCTTAACTCCAATGCCCTGGACCAGCTCGTTCTTGCCACCACTAGAGGTAGCAACATACTTGACCCAGTCATTACTAACATGGGCGACCATTGCTCTACACCAATAGTCAACTCCTCCCTGGTTAGATCCGACCACAAACTAATCACCTTCAAAATCCACACTCCCCCAGCAAAGGTAACCACCATGAGAAACTTCTTCAAAGCTAACTTTGGGCTCCTAATAACAGAGGTGGCTAACTTCATGGCACCCATGCAAATGGAGATCAGTTATATGACTGCCAAATCATACAACAATGCACTGTATGAACACATACTCAAATGCATGGATCTCACCATACCCAATAGAACCAAGACGCTCTCCTCCAAAAAAAGGAAGCCAACCTGGTGGTCTCCTGCCATAAACAAACTCTAGAACAAAAGGAAGAAACTGATGCTGAATAAGGTGATGTCCCAAGACTGGAAAAACTCCCTTATCAGCCTCAACAAAAAGTTGAGATCCCTCATCAAATCCTCTAAAGCTAGCTTTAAAACAGAATTGCAGCAGATAGTAAAGACAACCACAAGGCCTTTTATAGTTATGTAAATAACCTCCATGTCAATACCCAGATTTGCTCTGAGCTACTGCACAATGGAACCTCCTATACCGAGCCAACAGATATTGCCAATATACTGGCCGACAGATTCAGTGCCAACTTTACCCCTCTCTCCCCCCTAAGGGACCAGTCACAATACCAGCAGATTGCCAGGCACCCAGTATTACTGCTGCACAGGTTAAATCAGCACTGTCCAAGCCCAAGAATACAGCTTCTATGGGACCTGACAATATCCCTGGCTGTGTTCTACATGAACTACAGAGTGAACTGGCACCTCACCTGTGTGCCCTCTTCAGTCACAGCCTCATCTCAGGCTTTCTCCATACCACATGGTGCATGGCTACAGTCATCCCTTTCCCCAAAGGAAGAGCGACAACAGACCCTGGGAACTATCACCCCATTAGGCTGAAGAGTCTGATATGCAAAGCTATGGAACCCATCATCATGGACCTAATAAACAAGGATATAGGGAATCTCCAAACTCTGGATCCCACACAGTTTGATTTGTGAAGGATAGATCATGCCTGCTCAACTTGGCCATCTTCTTTGAGTCAGTCACCAGAACTGTGGATGAAAGCAAGGTGGTTCATACAGCCTATCTTGAGCTGGCCAAGGCCTTTGATACCATTCCCCACTTAGGAATCATAGAAAAATTCACTAAGCTAGGCATCAACCCCTATATCACTAGGTGGGTTGCAAACTGGCTCACAGGTAGCCCCCACGGTGTGAAAGCAGCTGACTCCAAGTCATACTGTGAACCAGTCATTAGTTGAGTCCCACAGAGTTTGGCCCTGGATCCTATCCTGTTTGTATCTACTTCTCTGAAGTCTAGGCCAACACGAAGGGACTCTGGCTGACAAAGTTTGCAGATGATTGCAAGTTGGGAGCTATTATTAACTCCCCAAGTGATGTTGACATCCTAAAGAAAGGCCTCACTGAGATCAATGACTGGTGTCACAACCATGGCTTTAAGCTCAATGCCAAAAATTGTGTCATCATCCCCTTTGGGAAAAACCCGCTTCCCATGAATTACCACATTGATGGTAGTCCACTGAACACAGAAGACATTATAAGAGATCTGGGAACACGGGTTGACAGCAACCTTTCTTTTGACCACCACATTGTCACTGTGGTCAGAAAGTCCTTCTATGTAGCACATCTCATTACTAAGGGTTTTGCATCCAGGAAGAAAGAGGTCATTGTCTCCCTCTACTCTTCCCTCATTAAGCCAATCATTAAGTACATTGCCCCATTTGGCATGTACCTCACTAAACACCTGCAACAACTGGAGAGACTGCAAAAGTACCTCACAAAGAGGATCCTAGGCCTTAAACATTTGTCCTATATGGACAGACTAAAAAAAACTCCCAACTATTTTCTGTCTCATATCACCTACTTAGAGGTGATCTCTGCTTGACTTACAAAGCCATGTCTGACCCATCTGTTAGAAATGCTACATCTAAAGAAATCCCAATCCCTCCACACCACATGCTCCAGAGACCTTAACCTCATTACCACAATCAACAGAACAAGCTGGAGGGACAGATTCATAACCCATGGACTGTCTATGCTATGGAATAGACTTCCCTTGCATGTCAAGCAGAGCACCTCACTGGCCCTCTTCAAGAGAAATCTTGATGAGTGGATGGGAAATAGAAAATTCACACCAGGGATCACTCCAGTGGCTTTACTTGACAGTGGCACTGGGAAGTAAGGTCGGTTGGCATGATGCCAGGATAATCCTATGGGCCAGGCTTGTAAAGACCCTAGGGCCATTAGCCTAGTACACACCTATGAACCTATGAACCTATCTCATAATTTTAGCAAAGGGCTTCACATTTGCATACTGCTTAACTACACACAAACAGGAAAAGCAGTCAAAATGCTACTACATCTGGAAACATACAAAAATAAAGGGCCTCCCTAAAAATATGTCATATATTTACAATGCAGCCATGTGTTACTTACCCCCATGCACTGCAACCCTGGTCTCTCATTACTTGTTTACATCAAACCTCAAATTTCATATGGTTGAGACCATATGATTAAAACTTCTGAACGGAGATCTGCATACAGCAGGGAACGGGAAATTGTCCTTGCTGTAGTGTGATCTCAGTGGTCTCGACAATATGAAATTCAAAGTTTTGGGAATTAGAAATCATGAAGTGAATCCATTCACAAATATATCAACTACAATACATAAATTAATAAGAACTGTTGTTTGATATACCATGTACATCTTTAGAGTGACAATACACATTCAGATTTTCAAATACTTGTAATATGGATACCTGTTTGCATATAGTTTGTAAAGCTGTCTCTTAAAGTATACCTGCACATTGGAACACAACCACCACATAATACACATTGCACACTCATTAGTCTTGCAACATGCAGAACTTGAAATATATAGAGAGTTGAACATGCATACACATTTATTTCATGCTGGCATCCCAACATCTTCACTTCAACATCCACTGCTGATGTCATCCACTATAGGTTATCCTGCAGCCTTGTAAAAGTCAGACTTGTGCTGTGGCGCCTGTGTAAAGTACTGAGCTTTCTCTTAAGTTTGTTTGTTTGTGTCTTTCGGCTTTTCCCAGTTAGGGATTGCCACAGCGGAACTCCGGTCCACTAATGATTGGTAGTTGATTTTTCTGTGCTGAGTTACCAGCCCTGATGCACAACCTTCAATGAAGGTATGCCCATTCACGCATGTCTCCACACAGAGGACGCTCTAGCTGAGAATCAAACTGGACAGCGTCTTACTGTGAGGAGACAACGCTACCGCAGCACCACCACCGCGGGTTGAGCTCTCTCTTAGGTAAGATTTCTAATCTTACTGCACCCAAGTGGGGTGTGTGTGTGTGTGTGTGTGTGTGTGTGTGTGTGTGTGTGTGTGTGTGTGTGTGTGTGTGTGTGTGTGCGCGCGCGCACATGTTTGTTCACTTATTTGATATTAGAAAGACCAATGTACTCCACCATTTTGGACACTATTAGCACTTCCTCCTCACCAGACATTGCTGGTGTAACCAGCAGTAAACTGTTGTCTGACACTCTCCCACTCAGACTTGAGCTATGGGGTTTGCTTTAAATACAGAGTTCTCTAATCAGTGTACTTAGAAAGATAGGAATTCTGTTCTCACTGCAGTCAACTGGGGGGTGTTTGTGTGTTTGTGCCCTTGCTTGACATTAGAGAGAGCATTTTACACCAGCATGTGGGACACTGCTATTAGCATTTTTTCCTCACCAGACATTGCTGATGTCATTAGCTATAAACTGTTGTCTGAAACTCTCCAACTCAGACTTGAGATGTGGCACTTGCCTTAAATACAGAGTTCTGTAGTCACGTACTTAGATAGGTAGGGGTTCTATTCTCACTGCACTCAAGTGGGGTGTGTGCGTGTGTGCACTTGCTTGACATTAGAGAGAGCATTTTACACTAGCATGTCAGACATCGTTATTAGCTTTTTCTCTTCACCAGACTTTGCTGAAATCATTAGCTATAGCTGATTTACAGATGTGTAGCATTCCCATTGGGGAAGGGTCAGAGACTGGCCTGTAGGCCAGGCACAAGTCACCTTATCCTGTACAATACAGATTACAGTGACAGGGCTTTCAGTCTATCCACATATGCCAAGGCATGGTTTGTAGAACCTGTATTTTCTTGGTGAGAAATCATGGACCTTTTCTATATGCACACTAGTAATATCCCAACTGTGTGCAACAGACATGTCTGAGTTGTTAATACTACTCCATCTGTTAAATGTCCTGATATAGGTCACTGAGGGCATGCACTCCTTATCCTGTGGAACCTGACCAGACCAAGGCATTTGACATAAATCCATAGTGAGATATTCACTCAGCACTGTCAGACATGGGCATAGATACCTATATCACCAAGTGGTAGACCACTGGATCACATACGTGGCATCTAAATATGTTAAAATGTGTGAAGTGACATATATCTCTTGTCCAGTGATCAGGTCTGCACATCAGGGCTGCCTGCTAGGCCCTTTCCTGTCCATTATTTAAGTCACAGATGTCAAGGCTGACATACAATTTCTGTGTCCAAACAGCTCTCTAGAGGAGTACAGATTGTGAACAATCATTGTCTCCAACTGTGATATTAGTATAACACAAACAGCATCAATACACACCAAAGACTGCTACCACAGCCATGGCAACACATGAGATGAAGCAAAACATGGGGGGGGGGGAGGTTATGAAATCAAATGCACAAACTAAAGATAATGTAGACATCACACCCTATAAGCAGACTAATTGGTTTGTGACCTGTATATAGGGGTAGATGGTATGTGGAATGTCCACCAGCATTTGGCCACAGTGGTGAGTACTCCCTTGTATGTAACACAACTACTGAGTATGTGCAGGGCATCCACATCAAAGGTCATAATACCTATAGATCACAGCCTTTATCACACCAATAACTGAGTACAGCACGCCCTTCTTCATGTACCTCACTACACATCTTCCAGTGATGTGTAACTGAAGTGTAACACCTTTGCTACACTGAGCTGTCACACATCATATTGGCCATACCTAGGTATTCTTTTTGTTGCATAAACATTACTGTCTGATGGCGTAGAATACCTATCAAGGTGTTACACCAGATGCATGTGTGATACCTGTTCTGGTGATGCACACAGTACATACATAGCTGTTTGACAACATTGATGGCATGGGTTACATTCATGACAGTGTGTATTGTGCCATATGTATGCCAAGTACACCAAATCAACTAGCTTGGATTTATCATAATGTCATATACAGGTATAGCATTGTCCCTTCTAACACCTCCAGCAGATGATACAGTGTCAGGATGGTGTACTTGATTACCATCATAGATTGCTGACATGTTTTAATAGTTGTACAAGTGCGTTCATGCATAACCATCTATGATCACTCAGAATCACATATGTTGTGTCAGAGACATGGTATTACTGGTAGTATTATTCTAATATTGTCCACGATTATGCATGCTTCTTTTACTTTTGTCCATGGGCCTGTAACTGTGTCCCACTTTTTTGAGACCTATGCTGACATTATACTCATATTCTATTCAGGCATATCAGTTTGCACAGTTTCACAGTATGCACCCAATCCCAATTGTATATCCTCTCCATTGTTCATGTCAGGATGCTTATCTCACAAAGACATATCTTTTCCATTATTATGTCATCTTGACTGACAGTGACATAGGTTCATAGGTTCATAGGTTCATAGGTTAGTACTAAGCTAACTGCCCTTGCGAGCCATTTTAAGCCTAGCCAATTATCCCTTGTGAGACTCAAACCCTGTACCTTGTGTTTGTAAGGCAAACACCTTAACCATTAGGCCACCCTCCTCCCTAATATACATTTTTACCATGAAGGCCCTACAGTACCATGTTGATATGTGATTAGTGTTCCTACTACAGCTGTCTTCCCTTTACATGCCCTCTTCTGCTGTACATTACAATGTTTCACCTGTCCTCTTTCTGTGTGTTCATTCCTGCAATTCATCTGTGTCCCTATGCAATACAAACACTTCCCCTGACTGTTTATTTTAATGGCAGTCCATGTACCTTTATAGATCATTTACCAAACTTTTGCACAGAATGTCTTGAATAGGCTTTCACACTAGTCTACACTGTATGCACTGTCCTGTACTGTGTTTGGAACATATACATTACTATATGATAAAACTTGGTAATCACTGTGGCATTACATGCAATCCTGCTAACCTAGATTGCTAGAAACAACAGGCAAACCAAAGGAAGAACAAACAAAATGAAGCTGCAGAACTGCAAATTTTAATGTGTTCTGGTACCTCGGCAAAAAAGCCTTCGGGGGGATAATTCCAACACAAAAAGTGGTAATATTTATACAAAACCAATGTACATATTAATTAAATAATTGAATATTTTTTTAAAGATACAAATTCATCATACAGAAAAAAATCATTTACACCATATGATGTATCCATTCAAATTCACTTCCAAATTTAACCCATTAGAGGCTAGTGTACCAAAATTTAAGATGAATCTACTTTTCATAGCCAATAACTTGTGTAGAAAATTACCTCCCCCTTGATGCCCAGGTTTAGCTAACACACAAAAACAGAGAGAATCATCATGAACACCATGAACTTTATGAAAATAGTCAGCAATGGGGCTTTCTAGCCTACAATTTCTAATGTCCCCCAAGTGGTCCACAATACAAATTTTAATCTGACCAACATACCACTTAGGAGGTACATACCCACACCACACTATATAAACCACTCCACAAGACTGACAATCAAACCTATCTTTAGCCACGAAATTCACACCATTAATTCTAGTACCAGAAAGATTTTTAACCCTTTTACAGACCTTACATCTTCCACATCTGAACATACCTGAGCGTTCTTTGGGTGCAATTCTGTTTCTACCATTCAATAATTCTTTCAAGTTTTTATATCTGCCATATGAGAAAGTCACCTTTTTAGGAAACAAATTGACTAGCTTATCATTAAAACACAATAGGCCAAAGATTTTCTTCCACATTCTTAGGAATAGTGGAGAAAGGAGAAAATTTAGTAACAAAAAATAACCTCTTTCTCAGACTTATTCTACACATAACTAGAACTAGACTTAAGGTGGGTAGACATAGAAGAAGCTCTCAAATTCTTCTTCCCATCTAGTACTTTACTCAAAGCAACCTCTAGAGAGGCTTCAGGATAACCTCAAGCTCGAAGTCTCTCTTTCACCAACAAGAACTCATTAGGTACTAACCTTTTATCAGATGTATGGTCATAAATCCGCTTAAACTCCCCATAAGGCACAGCATCCAATAAATGAGGGGCATGGGCACTACTGGCATGCAAAAAATTATTACTGGCAGTTTCATTTCTGTTGGGTTTAAACTGTACCTTCATATCAGCATCTATGTATAATTCGATATCTAAATATCGGATAACATTTTCACTGGTTTGAAAAGTAAACTCCAAACCAAAAGGGTTCTGATAGAGTGTTGTCACAAACTCATTAAATTCCCTGATATCCCCTTTACAAAACCAAATCAAATCATTGATATAACATCGATAACAAACCAGTGACTTAAAAAAGTCCAAAGTGTACATATAGAGATTCTCAAAATAAGACATGAAGATGATGGCATAAGTGGGGGCAAAATTAGCCCCCATGCCTTCTCTCTGTAAAAATACTTCATTCTCATATATAAAATAATTGTGTGTTAAACAAATTCAAGTAGCTGTACTAAATAAAATGTATGTGGACCTTCCCCTAAATGTAGATTGCTGTAAGGGAAAGAGTTTCGCTCTCTGTGTTGCACTACACAGTTTCCTTGCTGCCAACACCTTTGCCTGCCAGGAAACTGCTCTTGTTTATGTTTAAATGTAAAATCCGGAGTGCGGCATGAATATGTAATTAGCTCCGCTACTCACCGCATAAACACATAAACTCCACGTAGGCTTCACGTGAAGCCTATACAGAGTTTATTGAATCCTGCTGCGTCTTTTTCCTGATTTCAGAGCTTAATTGTGCAGTCCATGCACTACAAGCTCATTTTAGTGAGGTTGTTTCATGTGAATGTTTCTGTAACAAGGTTATTTTTATCTTGATTTCAGAATTGTCACAGTATTGACTTTTCTGTCACTGTAGCATGTATAGTGACATCATTCTTCCCTGTCATCACCACTACTGCAGTTTACTACATGATTAGATTTCTTAAATCTGCACAGCCTTTGTGAATTAAATAATAAACAGGACAAGCTAACTATATCCCTGCTTTATTACATACATCTATATTATTTAAAAGAAAAACACATATTACTAAGAATCAAATTTACGTTTATTTCTTATAACACACAACAATTAGTTAAGAATTTATAGCCATTTAAAGAACTGCAGCTAAAAAACAATATAGTACCAATAAGGAAAATTATCTCTGTGGTCCTCATTAGAATAAAGAATAGCATTTGTTGTTCATAGGTTCATAGGTGTATACTAAGCTAACGACCACTAGGGCCCTTATAAGCCCAAATGTGCAACCCAGACGTGACCCACAAATTTGTTTTATATAGGTAGTGATTTACTAACTGCCTCTGTCCATCAGAGACATAGGAGCCAAACCAGGGGTGAATTTATGATTGCTCATCCATTGGTCCAAGTTGCACTTAAAAAGGGATAGGGAGGAACGTTGCTTCACATGGATTGGGAGCCTGTTCCAGAGAATGGGAATTCTCTGAGAAACATATCTGTCTCTCCAACATGCCTTATTTATGTCAAAAGAAAAATTTAGGAATTTTAATCTAGTATTTCTGATGTTGTTTGTTTTGTGTATGTACAAAAAGTTCATCAAAACATTATCCAGGGATGCCCTGAATTCCAGTCAAAGATCACCTTTCAGAAGTCTGTATGATACCAAGTGAAGAGACAGGGCTTTGAGGCAATCAGAATAGGACATTGTGTTTACTCCCTGTATTACTTTTGTAAGGAATCTTTGTGGACATTCCACGAGGGCCAAGTATATTGATATGATGACCTGCCTGAACCTAGATGCCATGCCCTTGCTTATAAGTTGAATACCATAGAAGGATTTTTTTACTACCTTTGACACATGCTGATCAAAGGCTAGATTACTGTCTACATGAGCTCCCAAATCCCTAACTAGTAATTCAAAATTTAAGGGTGTTTTATTGATGATGTAGCTACCCGGGGGTGATAGACCTTCCAAAAAGTACTATAATGCATTTCCTGGTATTGAGTTTTAAGCCATGGCTTTGGCACCAAGCGTTTGTCTCTATTAGACCTTAATGAAAGGTGTTCTTATCTTGGGGAGATTCAATGACTGCTCCCAGTTTGCAATCATCTGTAAATTTGGACATCCAAAAGCCTTTGACATTGGCTTTGATATCCAAAAGGTTAATGCTAAAGAGGACTGAGCCCTGCATAGAGCCCTGGGAGACTCCACTGGTGACCGGCCTCTTTGTGGAGGTGTCTTCACCTATTCTAACCTCCTGGGTCCTATCAGTGAGACAGCTAGCTATCCAGCTTGTTCTAAAGGGGTTTATACCTAGTTCTGTAAGTTTGTTTTGACAATGCCCAAGTGGAGTATTGTATCAAATGCTTTAGCCAGATCTTGGTAGGCAATATGTACCATTTTCCATCATCCATTGCCTTAGTGACCTTTTCAAAACATTCACTAGATTCAGTAAGCATGACTTTCCTCTTCTTCTTCTTCTTCTTTCAGGTTTTCCTGGTTAGGGGTCACCACAGTGGATCACCTGTCCGCTCATGATTGGCAGTGGAGTTTTACGGAGTCGAGTTGCCAGCCCTGCACCCAGCCTTTCACGGAAGGCACACACATGCACACACTCAGGCCTAGGGCCAATTTAGAGTATCCAATCCACCTACAGCATGTCTTTGGGATGTGGGAGGAAACCGGAGCACCCGGAGGAAACCCACGTGACCACAGGGAGGACATGCAGACTTCGCACAGAAGGCACTCCAGCCAAGGATCAAACTGGAGAACCTGTTGCTGTGAGGTGGCAACGCTAACTGCTGCACCACCATGGCCGCCCAAGCATGACCTTCCTCTGACAAAGCCAAATTGGGATGGATCCATTCTGGAGGTCTCCTATGTCCTTGTTGATAATTTCTCTGATAATTCTTTCCATGTCTTTGCAAATAAGACTAGTCAGACTAATGGGTCTGTAGTTTCCAGGATCTGTTGAAGGTCCTCCCTTATAGAGAGGGATGACCATTGCAGTCCTTCATTCACAACACACAAAGCCTGTTTTGAGACTATAGTTAAATAATGACTCCATGGGTCCTAATATGTCATATTATAGACTATTCAGGATGCATCCTTAGATGTTATTGGGGTCAACTGAGGCTGTGTTTTAGGCTTTAGTGAATGCAGCTAGTATATACTCCTTAGTTATAGCTGGAGTTGTTATGTGTGAGAGTATTTGTAAAGGGAGAGTTGTGTGTGTGTGTGGGGGGGGGGGTAAAGTTGGAACTGAATTTGTCCACTAACGTGTTCTATATTACCAGGTTCAGTGAATGTGGCACCATTAACCACCAATTCAGCACCTTGCTGTGTGCTGCTGTTGAGGTTTCTGATATAGCTATAAAGGCCTTATGGTTATCTTTCACATGAGATGGCTATCTTTCCAACAAAGTTAGCTTTGCTTGACCTAATTAGCCCTCCTAGTTGCCTATTTACTTTGATGAAAGAGCTTCTATTTTTATGGGAATTACCTTTCCTGATCTTTGCCATATTGTTTTCCTTCTGTTGTATATCCTATTTAATTTGGGATGCTGCCAGAGTGGTTTGTTTCTAGGGATAATCCTGGGTTTACTCCTGGTAGGTACAGCAGACTCTATGCAGCCATTGACATGGCTGTGCAGAACTTCTGAGAGCAATTCAGCATAGGCTGCTGTGTTCTATGGGTTTGGAGGGGCACTGAATTTTGACAATCCATCACTTAGTAAAAGATAATTTGCCTTGGAATAGTTCCTAACTGTTACTAGTTTTAATGGGCTAATGGAATTGATTTTGACTTCAAAGGATAAAGCTTTATGGTTGGACCTTACCAGTGAGGATGAGACATTGGGGGGCAGTATTGTCCCATATTTGTAAGCATGAAGTCCTGTATGTTGGAGCCTCTAGTGGGTGCATTCACTATTTGGTTAAGGGTGTTTGTATATGCGAAGTCCAGGAATCTCTGCACCTATAGATTTAAGACTGTGTAGCATCCCAATTCTATAGAGGGGTAATTAAAGTCTCCAATAAGCAGGGTATCAGGTTGGATGGTAAGAGTCTGCAGTAGGTCCAAGTATGCATTTTGAGCTTTTTGGGACATGGAGGATGACCTATAGATGGCTAGGATATGGTATGGGATTTTGTCTATGGTAATCCACACATAGAGAAACTCCAGCACATCATCCTGTTTGACCACCCTAGAGGTATGCTTCTCATTGATGTATATTGAGACACCTCCTCCTTTAGCCCTTTTCCATGCAGCTACTCTCTAAATGTGGGGAAGGCACTGAAACCTTGCACTGGCAGGGTCCTCTCTGCCACTCTGAACCATATCTGTGTAACTGTACAGATATCTATAATTCTCAATTATGAGTAAGGCTTTGAGGGAGTGTAGTTTTTTGTTTAGGTTTCTGGCACTGAGCAGTAACATCTTGACATTCAGTTGAGTTGATTTTGCTATGTTGGTAGGTTTGTCAATTTGGTATTGTCTAAAAAAGGCACTATGGGGGTGGATAAGATTTTAGCCAGCATTTGAAAGCCTAGAGGGGAGAGGTGCAGACCATCCTTGGCAAAGTAATGTGGTTCATTAACCATGTCCTCCTAAGTTGACAAATACTGGATCTCCTTCAAATGACACCAGAAAGGAAAATGGTTGCTAAAATAAATAATTTTTTGCTCATATTGTGGCATCATCCTTGGTGATGGTAATATGCTGCTCAGTGCTTGGCTCATGCCAGCCTGAGACACATAGTCTGAAAGCTCTATAATGTCTTTCACATCATTTACACTTACATGGACTATGAAGGAATCATACTGGTACCTGTGGCATAATGATCGGAGTGCATGCATGATTGGGGGGATTGTGGCTCCAGTTAAATAACTAACAGATATCTTCTCCTTGTTCAACTTGTTTACAGGGGCATCACTATATCTTACAATGAAGTTCCCTATGACAAGAGTCATGGGAAGTATGTTCACTTGCCTTAGTGTTTGGGGCTCCACTGAGAGTAACAATATGTGTGGTGTTGTTTTTTTCTGAGTGCCTTTGGGATTGCTGAGTTGTAGCTTTGACAACGAGTGATCTAGGCAATCTGTGTTGTTTAGAAAGATTGCTTTTAAGTGTCTCAGCATACATTAGTCTATGTGTGTTGTGTACTCTGTGTGGTGGGTATTGTGTGCTTGGGTTCAACAACCTGATGTGTACTTGTATGGGAGAGTTTGGCCTCCAGTGTCATTGTGTAAGTACACCTCTCGCATACTGTCTCTGTTTATTTTAGGATTAAGCAGTTGTTAGTAAACATGAGACAACTACTACTACATTGTCTCAAGATGCCCATATCCACCACTCTGCCTACAGAGAAGTTAGGGATTTGAGTATCCACTGTCTAGTCCTTTGAGTTATGAGCTAAAAGGGGGTGGTGTATTGGAGTTAAAAGGCTATCATGGGTGCTTTATCAGTGCAGATTATGCTAAACAGTACTAAATTCTACTAACTTTAATGTTTACACAATACTGAATTCAACTAAGTCTGTAGGTATTGCCCTTTGACTCCCAACTAGCTGTTCTAAGCTTGTTGGCACACAAGGTATTTATGCTATATTGCTGCTTTACAGGGGACAGTTTTATGAACTATTCTTTCTAGGTGTTTGCTACTGTACGGGGCATTACTAACCCATGCAAGTTTACAAAATTTCTACAAGCACAGAAAAAAACAGAAAACTAACTAAAGACCCCTCTGGTCAATACAAATGACTGCACTTTGAGTCCTTTTGTGTATTTCTCAACTCAGATAGACCAGGCAAACACCTTCTGCCACAAGACAAATAAACCTAGACCTTGCAATGTAAAAAAACACAGTAAAAGAGGCCCACAAGTAGAAAGAGGCCCACAAGTAGAAAGCTACCACAATCCACTTAAACAACTAGCTGACTTAAACAACTAGCTGAAAATCCCTTGCTGAATGCAATTCAAGACATTCTTACAGCAGAAGAACAAAACTGGAACCAAGCTGAATAACAAAGGCACAGGTTTCTTTAGCATAAACAACTCTTTATTCTACACTTTCGTCGAAGACTTCATCAGAAAACACTTAATCAAGACTGACAAGTTTAAATACAAACTCCAACCAATAGAAAGACACAATCAATTACAATGTTGTTAAAAAGACAATATGCTTCAATAAAATATATGTACTAATGTACAAATATACAGTGACTATACAGTCTATGTACAATCTACCTACGCAGATATACTCTGCAATATTTTAAACAACACTTAATATTGACAACGTCATTAAGTCCAGGTTCCTTGTCTGAATTTAATTTAATTTGCCACAAGGCTTCTTTCTGCTGTAAATCTGCCTCCACCCCTCAAATCACTAACTCCCTGTTCCAGAACAGAAAATAAAATGTTGTTGTAATTCTGACACTTTAACGTATGTTTAAAAATACATTCTTTATATCTTTTTTTCTTAATGCTCTAACAATGCTGCCTAATTCTAACACATAAGCAACGAGTAGTCATTCCTGTGTAGAAGGCTGAACAGCTCATGCAAACCCCTATGTAAACTAATCCTTTACTCTTACAATTAAAAAAGAAAACAGGAACTTTTATGGTGTAAGATAAATGGCTCATGAGAGAAGCCAATGTTGAAATGCTGGTCCTTGTTATTGAGTTCATTGCATCTATGTTTATTGACCGGGGTTAGGATGAAAAATGTTTGAGAGAACTAGCTAAGATGGTGTTCGAAAACAGAGAAACCCACTATCCCCCTATTTTAAAGGCACCATTCATCAATCTTAAAGTTAATGATAATAGCAATTTTAAATTTGACATTAATGTATTTTGCACTTTGGATATGACTTTGGACAGTGGGACCATCAGGGGAATAATTAAGGGAAAACTGGAAAATAATAGAGGGGAAATCATGAATTACATAGAACCACATGTCCATTTCCGCAATTTGTGTATAAAAAACAATGCAATTTGAAAACTTTATATGAAAGAGATAAAACTAAATGTGTAAGTGAAACAACTTACACTAGTAAGTTAAGTGGGATGCACAAATGTGGAAGTTGTAATGTTTATAGATTCGTTTTAGAAGGACCATTTGTGAACCTGAGCCATTTATCTCACACCATACAAGTTCCTGTTTTTTTTTTTTTTAACTGCGAATCTGCATAGGTAGTTTGTACATAGACTGTATACTCAATGTATTTTTGTACATTTGTACACATATTTTATTGAAGCATGTTGTCTTTTTAACAACATTATAATTGATTGTGTCTTTCTATTAGATGGAGTTTGTATTTAAACTTGTCAGTCTTGATTGAGTGTATTCTGATGAAGTCTTGGATGAAAGCATGGAATAAAGAGTTGTTTGCACTAAAGAAACGTGCCTTTATTATTCAGCTTGGTTCCAGTTATGTTCTTCTGGTTTGAAATTTTACTGGACCTACAGACTTTTTAGTGCTACAGTCTTACAGCAGTAACAGTGCAAATAAGAAAGATTTTTTTACACACACAAAAAAAATCTGTGAAATGCACACATAAAAGCAGAAAACACTAATGATTACTCAAAATAAAGTGTTATTTAGCAATCAATGGAATTTCACTTGTATGACACTGGATACATGTAAAACACTACTTGCATGCAGGGTAGAACTCCAAGCTTTGATGAGGTCCTAGAAACAGAGCAGGCTACAAAATGTAGTAAAGGAGGTTCACTCAAGAGCAATACTGGTTTGCTGAGTGGGCACTCAGCATCATGGATCTATGGAAAACAATGGTTTGGAAGAGTACACAAATAGCTTATACAGCAGTCTATATTAATGAAACAGAGCAGGGGGACTTTGGAAATCTTATCATAAGGGGTGGAGGCCATACCCATAGCCTTATTATAAAATGACACCAGTAATAATGGTGGTATGGTTGTCGAAAACCAACCAGGCTAGCTAGAGAGACATACATTCTAATAAAGGCAATACTGGAGCTCTTTCAGAAACTTTAGCTTAATGTGTTAGTGGGGGATGGGGCAGACACAGAATGCAATTTTAAGCAGGCAAAAGAAAAGAATATAAAAGCGCTAAAGCACAAACTGGAGAAAAGACAATTCTCGCATTATTGACCTTGTACTACAGATTGAGGCACCAAACTATGCAGAAATTTACCACTAACACTGTTTATGGAAAAATGTATTAATAAATGATTAATGCTCAAAATCTGTCAGGATTACGCAGCTCTGCCACCGCTGTGAAATAAACTACAAGGCTATGGGCCGGCAGGGTTTAAAATACAAACACATGACTTTCACAAGTAATTCTACTTTTGGAAATAGACATGCAGAATACCACAGAAAAACAATCTTCCCAAAACATACTTAAAAATAAAAATAGATTGAACAGAGCAGAAAATTACAAAGCATTATTAACACATGGGTCACTAAGTGGAACTAAAATATTTAAGCAGACTTGAAACAATTAAAATAATTTAAGTCTCTTTCCTTTATTTGTGTGATTTGAAAATGCAGCTATAATGCAAATCCCTGGAATAATAGATGCACAATAGATTTTTCTGCTATCTAATGCTGATATGTTGTTGAATATACAGAAAAAAAACTGCTACTTGGACGAGAATTTTATTTTTATTAAGACTTCTGTTTATTAATACTCATGGGATAAAATGTAATTATTAGCCTTCAAAAGTGTTTTGTTTGTTTCATGTCCTCTTTGCAAATTAATTCTGATCTCAATGACAGAATAACAGCAGGCAATCAGGTGGTATGTAAATCATCCAACTGTGAGCTGTATGGTCATTACAATTCAGATTAACTCAGCAGCACACATCATGTCACACTTGCAGCCATTCAAATCAGGAAAAGTGCCAGAACATAGTCAGACTGCCACCAGAAGCAGAAATGTCACCAAATGAAGGATGCCTGCACGCAGCAGCACATCTGCTCATTGTCACATAGCCTGTATTGGCATTTGCTGAACAGTAGCAAGGTGCTGATTTAGTTCAGAAATCTAAATAAATGAGAAACACAGGTCACATGAGAATTAGAACAGCAGCATATAAAAGTCAGTAACGTATTAAAGGATAATTATATTTGCAACATTCACAAATCATTAGTGCCAGTATATTTCATTTACATTGGAAGCGTACAGTAGGAGGATGCTTTAGGTAGAAATAGTGATGAGGATTCACACTGAAACAACTTACATCAGCCTGGCTGTGTCAAAGCATTCACAGCCATTCTTGCAAAATATTTTCAGAGTATCAGTAGGTAGACTGTGGCCATAATTGGTAGGATACCTTTCGAGAGATGTAAAAAGGATGGTTTAATATAAAGCCATCTGCCATTCATGTAGCTTCAGCTATGGTCTCTTAATGTAGCTTTTTTGTCTTTTGAGAGGGGACCACATAGAAGAGTATTTAATAAAGTTAGAACTAGATGATATCTGTTTTCATGAAGATGTAGGAAGGTGGAAACAGGCTGGAATAACTCATGTACTAAACTTTGCTTGCATTTAAGGAATGTTTATCTCAGCATACCTCTCAACTGTACAGATTTTCACAGAATGCCCAGATTTTTGCTTTGTATTTTTGGTCTCTCATAAAATTGTGGTTTTCTTCCAAATCATTGGCAAATCATTGAGGGTTGAGGTCATAAAATAACGACTGGCATTTGAGTTTCAGACATCATACCCTTCAGAAATCCATGCTAATGCAAAACCTGTTACTCTATTAACTTTCTAAATTTGTAAGAGCAATATTTAAAAAGTGTCCCTATTTTTGCCCCCCCCCCCATTATTTATGGCTTTGTCCAGATTTCTTGCTCTAAGAGGTTAACAGTCAGCAACAAAAATGAGACTGTAAATGTTGCCAGTTAAAAAAAATCCATTAGTCAATCATGTTGCATTTATTAGCATATGTAGTAAATGCTGCAAATCTTGGCTGAGTACATCTCCTAGGCTTATATATATGTACCATTCTTGCACTTAAACATGTCACACACAACAAGAAAGTTGCAAATCATTTTTCTAGTTTGTAGGCTTTACTAGATAGGAAGGATTTGTACTTGTTTAGTAAATAACAAATACTTTGTTTTTAGACCAACATTTTCATAATGACAGAAATGGAACTGTAGACATATTTTTTACAGAAAGTGCCCTGCAATCAGTGTTTGTAAGGAAATCAGTGTCAACATAGTTAAATAATAGGTACTGTGTGCTAATTAATTCTTGCATTCTGGTATGCTGCAATATTGTTAAACATACATGCAAAATTATTTTTAAAAACAGCATTTTAACATGAATGGTATTTGTTGTCAAGTGCTCTTATACATTTGTAGTTGAGTACATTAGTAGAAAAGGTTATATTTTAATATGTTTTTTTGTCTACCATGTATCCCTGATCATCATTCTCCTTGTAAGTTGTGTTGTTCCATGTATTCCTATTTCCTTGCATGGCTTCAGCATCACATGACATCAGTTTGAGGGGGAGTCTCTTCATTGCAGAGGAGATTAACTTTTGATAACATATATTTATTGACTAGGTTGGTAAGGGAGATGATGAGAACAGCTGAGCTCCAGTGAGGTATCGTCTTTAGCAGGCTTGGGTTTTCATCTGGAACCTATCTCCTTTTGGCAGATAATGTGTTTATTTATTTATTTGCATTTGTTTTCCAGGATCTCCATGTATCTTTTTTATACACAACCCAGTAGCTTTGTCTGGTTAAGGGACTTGCTCAGAGTCACTCATTTAGGCAACTGAAGATGAGGGAATCAAACCCTGCACCTCTGGACCACAGGAAATAGTTTGTTAACAGTTTCTTAATCATCTAAGCTAACTGTTAGACATCTATGTCTATTCAGCTTGCTACACCCTGTCACCAGTTAATGTACCAGTGCATGTGCAGCCTTCAACGCAAATATAAGTGAAACCACCAAACAATGCAGAATTGTAATCCACAACCACAAGAACCAGGAATCAAAATGCATAAAATGCACAATGTTCTGTTTTATTCTCACAGACAGAAAAAAATATAAAGTCTTCTAGTGCCTCGGCTAACAAATAGCCTTTACAGAGTGACAATACAAATATATTTTGACAAACAACAGATGCACATCCCCTCTCCCTAGTAATGCCTGTATTACACCTCTTTCATCAGAAGGTGCTGGCATTCAGTAGGCCAAATCATTCCACCAGGATGGGTGAGATGGCATCATCAGCTACCATCCTCACTTGCTGTATCCTACAGAATCCTGTTTAATAGTCTATCTGATTCACAGGCAGATGGGACCTTATCTCTCTGCAACATGGAGATGGCCAGTTGAAAGCAAGTATTTTTGAGTAGCTCAATGATAATATAGCTTTTCCTTTTTTTAGGTTGTCCATGTATTTTGGGTTTCTAATACCATGACAGGAATGGACCCCATTCTTAAGACAAAATATGATTACAATTTTTGAAATTAGTATTGTTTCAGTCTTTGATATTTTCCAAAAGCACCCACAAAGTGCTCAGAACTGACTCATTCTGCAAGTCATACAAATTTACATGCATCAATAGCATATATAAATAGGAGTGTACATTTGTTTTTATGAGATTCATTGCTCCTACTACTATTGGAACTGTCAGGGTATCCATCTTTCATACTGTCCTCGTTTCTGACTGCAAATCCTGGTATTGTATGACTTTATGTATCTCTGTACATAACACACTGTAATCACTGGGTGTAGCAGTTTCAGTGATCAATGCTACTTTTGTCTTTGTTTCACGGATTACTGTATCTGTTTTTCTCACATCTATTTTTTTGTACTGTTAGTAATGGGTGATCTCGTGTGATATAAACTTCATCATTCTCTATAATATTTTCTACCTCATGTTTCCAGTGCTTCTCAGCTACTTTATTATTTCAATGTTTACACAGCCCCCAATGCAACTGTCTTGTCACATGATTATCCCTTTCAGTATACAGGCCATCTGCCATTAATGTATCACATCCAGCAACAAGATGTGCAACCGTTTCCAGTTCTGTTTTACAGAACCTGCATTTGTCTGTTTCTCCCACATGCTCATTGGACTTTGTAAACCAGTGTGTACATAGTCTACTATCCTAGGCGACCAATATTAAACTTTAAACTTTTGGTTTAAATTCAGCTCTTCTTAACCATTCCTATGTCAGATCCTGGACATGGGCAGTGATTACTAAATACAATCCCGGGTATTGACCAGAGTATCTATGGTATTACACTGGGATGAAATGGCTAGGGCTGAAATTACCTCCAGGTTGAAAGCTTAGTAACCTCCTATGATCCTATGAACATGATGTTATTCCAGGAGTTTTCTGTACTTGCAACTATATTTATTAGATTTCTTGGCTTCTCATCTGATCTTTCCACTTATATTCTTTATTTTGCTGTTTAGCACATTCAGTTGCTGCCTGATGTTTACCTACTTCTGGTTTGGTTTCCATTCCCACTTGACACAGATATACTTCTGCTAAACTAAACAAGGAGGTCATCTTAGACTTGCTCTCTTCATGTTTAAAAGCTTTCACTATGTTTGGATCTGATGAGGTCAGCACATATGTATGGGGTCCTATGACTGCAGATCTATACATGTAATCAGTTTTGAGGAGGCCCAAATCTCCTTCAGAATGAGGAATATATAATCAGTATACACTGATTTTTATATATCATTTGAAAAACATGACGCATTTTTCTTGTTTTCCTGTCCAACTGATCCAGTACCTTTTGGGGCCAGTCAATCACCCCAAAACTGTAAGTTAGAACAGGAAGAGCAAATTGATTTATAACTTAGACTTTGATCCTGGATGTCAGGGCTGTTTCCAGTATTAATTTTAGTCTTCTAAAATATTCCTTACTGAGTTTTGTTCGCATTTGTTCATGTTTTATTGTCAATCCTTCATCATTTCCCAAATATTTATACACTTCCTCCAGCTCAAGTTCCTTTATATCACATTCCTGTCCCAGACTGATATTTTCTTTGTCTTGCAGCTTTTCTGCTTTTAATGTTACTTTTGCACATTTATCAACACCATTTGACATTCTCATATCATCTGAAAAAGTTTCGACCACTTCCAGCTGAGCTTTCAGCTCCTCATCTGATGAACTACACAGTTTTAATTCATATGTAGAAAGAAGATGAGAAGTCTTTATACTTTGTTGTTTTCTGGGAGCCAAATCGCAACCATGACCTAATCTGTTACATAGACATCTTAATAGGTTAAGGTCAAGACAAAAGAGCAGTGATGACAAAGAGCCACCTTGGAATATCCGACACTGAAGTTTTTTCCCTGGGATAATAATTTCTTTTTTTTTTAAAATGGTTTAGCTGCAAAGTGGTTTGCCACTGTTTCATGGTCACTGTAGCATAATTGATCAATGTAGGGTATATCTTATACATCTGTAAGCTTTTTTATAGTCTATGCATGCCATACTTACACTCTTCCCCTTTTTACAGTTCTCCATTATGACTTTATTTAACAATAAATGATCTTTGGTTCCATATGACTTTCTTTCTTTACCTGTTTCTTCTATTGCCATGATTGAGTTTTCTTCTAAATGACTATAAACTCTGTCAGCATCAATTCCAGTATGTAATTTATATATAATTGGAAGGCAAGTTATTGGTCTATAGTTATTAGGGTAACTTGCAGGTTCACTCTTAAGGAGTATCATTTTTCCTGTTGTTAACCAAATTGGTGTCTGTTTGGGATGCGTGTATAAGTACTTTTTACTCAGGGCTAAATCTTCAGGTAAGGATGCTAATACTTTTAGCCAGAAATTAGGTACTGCATCTGGGCTTGGGGTTTTCTACTTAGGAGCTTTTCTTAATTTTCTTTCAGTTTCAATCCACATGGTAGCAATCTTGTGATTTAATACTGCATTGTTGCAAAACACATGGAAATGGAAGGTGGCAGTTAAATATGTATTCCATTTGTAGAATGCACAGAAAGCAGCTTGCAAATATTCTTCATTTTTTGTAACAGGTTAAATAGTAAAATAAAATGTTTCTTTTAGTGTTGAATGTGTGCAAATTTCTCAAGTTCCCGCATTCACATCATTTTGCTGATCTTATTAAGATTATGGAGTCAGTAGTTTTGGGGAGGAGAGAAAAATGTATGTAGTGAGCTGCTGGAAATCAAGTTAGATGTAATAGTGATTGCTAAATTTGTCTACTCTAATATTTAAGAGAAATTCATGCAGGTTTTTTTAAAACAAGTAAAATAGCCACAGGAACAGCTCCAACGTTACAACCAGTTATTTAAATATTTAATTGAATAAAACAGCCAACACAGCGACACAGCAAAGTGGAATATTGAGCATGTGACTTAAGGGACTATATTTAAAGCAATGTGGGAATAGTGCATTAGTATCTGAGGAAGTCTGTTTATTTAACAGATGAAAAGAGCTTTATACTGCACTGGATTTTATTATTTTATTTTGTTTGGTATTACTGTGGCTGTTGCTGTGTCGCTGTGTCTGCTGTTTTATTCAATTAAATATTTAAATAACTGGTTGTAACGTTGGAGCTGTTCCTGTGGCTATTTTACTTGTTTCCAGCAGTTTGTTTTTGTTCTTACTACACAGTTTTTTTTTAAACCTATAATGTGCGGAGTGGCACTGAAATAGTTACTGTGTTTGTATTGTAGCAGCAAGAAAGTGACAAATTGCATTTAATTGGAATGGTGCAGTTATATTTACAGTCAAAGTTTGAATTAATACGTGATACTGTATTTTTTAAATCCTACAAATTTGTTGCTTGAAACTGTAACACCTATTTCTAATGCTGCAAATTTACTCTTTTCTGTTTTATTTATTTATTTACTACTTAGATGAGGACAGAAATTATAAGGTGGTAGTGTCTGCCTTTATAAGAATGCCATTTTTTAAGTGGTGATTTGCTTTCATTGTGTGTGTGTGTGTGTGTGTGTGTGTGTGTGTGTGTGTGTGTGTGTATACACATATATACATATATATATATATATATATATATATATATATATATATATATATATATATTTATATAGATAGATATATATATATAGATATATATAAATCCCAGGATAAAGCAGTGCAGTCACCATGGCTGTAAACATAAAACGGTTTTATTGAAGAACATTAATAAGAATGAGCTCTTTTGGGTGCTTTCTTCAGATTCAAAAGTGTCTAAGCAAACAAACAAACAAAAAAAATATATATATATATATATATATATATATATATATATATATATATATATATATATAATACACAAACCCTATCCAATCATATTCCTCAATTGAATTTACCGACCAATGTAAGCACATTAAGAATCTTAACCAATATAAATGCTGAGATAAACTACTCACCCAATGAGAAAACAGCCCATCTGACCCAAAAGAATATACATGTAAATAGGATATTCTAACTAACTTGTCATTGTTACATAAAAATGTGTATCCAAATATATATAAAATAAATATAAAGGCCTATATATTTCATATACACATTTACATCACATACACCATATACATCACAGAGTAGCGAATAAAAATTCCAATGAAAATGTCAGCTCTAGCAAAACATTCACTATCCAGTCACCAGGCTTATGTCGACTAAAGAGCCAATGAAATATCGGCCACAGATAACACAATGAAAGGCGTAAAAAATATTCTAAATTACAAACATACATACATGGCAAAATATGTGATAAAGCCATAATCTATGATAATGGATCTCTTCGATGAACAATATAGGCATTTTGACATGTAATTTAAGTCTCCTTTCTATTTATCAAGTGAGCACCATCCAAATGCTGAAGCTTGGAAAGTGTCCATGTGTAAATCAGCAAGCTTAAAATCGCTAAAGAGCCAATAAGAACATCAACTATTCACTCTGTAGCTAAAATGCATCAAAATGTACAAACACTGTACAAATCAAAATTAAAATGCCATCTACATTCAAGTATTTCTTTTTAAAAAGTCATCTTGTAAGTGCAAACATCAAAGGTTGGCTCTATTAAAACTAAGTACATGTCAAATTAAACTATAAAAGTCCAAAAGCACAAAACACAAACCAGGAAACACAAAAGTAGAAGAAGGGAGTCCAAATACACCACAAAGCAGGTATTTCCAAACACAGGTTTATTGAATCCAAACCAATTAAGCACTTTTGTCAGCAGTCTGACTTCATCAGAATAATGACCATAAAAACCACAAACCTTATATACCCTCCCCCAGCACAGGGAATATGACATCACATCTTCAAAATCTAATACATCACATCCTGAATGTATAAAAGCATAAAAAAACTTTAGAAATATTGTTGTTAAAAACCCTGGATACTGTAAAATATACCCATAACAATACCTTAGACAAGTAACCCATAATATAAATCACAAAATGTGACAAAAAATGGCCCCATATCTGAACTACATATACAACATAGATCCGACCTTCAACAAGGGCATAATACTAATATGGTCATTAATGCCAGGGTATAGGCCAGCATTAAGTTTGATTTGCCATTTGAATTCCAAGAACTCTAAATAATCATCCAATAGTCCACCCCAAGGCCCTAAATCAGTGTGGTCAATGAAAAAAGACCTAAAGAAATGAGTGGGATGTTTTTCCACATGATTGTATAGGGCATTCATTTTGTTTTTCACTTAATGTCATAACAGTGCTCGTATACCCTATGCTTAAATGCCCTTTTTGTTTTGCCCACATAGAATCCATTACACAACCCACACTTAGCTATGTACAGTACTCTTTTTGAAAAACAAAAATATTTCTTAATGGGATATATAAACCCATAGTTCTTGATGTACAAGGAATCACCTTCCAACATAAATGAACTTTGTCCACACCTACCACATTTAAAGCAGCCACATTTTGTATTTCCTTTCCTAGGCCTTTCCAACAAAGTTTTAAAACTGGAGTCTTTTTTGTAAACAATAATTGATTTATCTCCTAAAATCTTAGAAACATCTTGATCCAACATCAAAACCGACCAGAATTTTTCCAGTATATTTTTGATATCATAAAAAATTAAGAGAAAAAGGCAAAACACAAGCTCTAGCAAAACTATTGTTCATTATTTTGTCACTTGAATGAGAGCTATTAGTACCACCATTATAGAATAACATTTTGGCAATGGCACACGTTTGTCTTTTGATTTTAACCTCATTTTCAAAAGCATTGACAAAACCCAAAGGGTATCTATCTTCTTTTTGTGAACATATTGTTCAACTTGTCACATTCAGCTTGAAAATCAAGTTCATCTGACACCATTCTGGCAATTCTGACAAATTGCCCCTTCACCGGTGTCTTTTTCTGGTGAATTGGCTGCCAAGTGTCAAAACGTAGAAGTGTGTTGGAATAGGTGGGTTTTCGATATAGTTTGGAAACAAATGTTTTTTTCTCATAGTCTTTGACAATAGTCACATCAAGGAAATTTAGTTTGTCCTTATTGGTATTTAAAGTAAACTTAAGAAAATCAGTAGTGTTATTGATATACTGATAGACCTCCCCTAGTTTTTCCTCACCTCCCTTCCATAAAAGAACTATATCATCCAAGTAGCAGCCATAGAGAGTCCAAAGGTCCCTATAGCAGGAGTTCAGAATGTACTCCTCCTCCCAGTAAGCCAGTACCAAACTGGCAAAAACTGGGGCATAACAGGCTCCCATGGCCACTCCTTGAATTTGTCTGAAAAGATGTCCATCATAACTCAGAAAGTTGTTCTCTAATATCAGTTCCATACAAGTCCTAAGAGTATGGTTGGTATTAAACCCTAATTCAGTGTGCCTATTCAGATATTTGTAGAACCAATCCAGCCCCTCCTCATGTGGTATTACTGAGAGTAGTGCCTGCACTTTTAAAAAGTTGTTTTTTGTTTAAATAATTAGTTTAACTATTGTAGGCTACACACTAAAGTGCGATAGACTTTTCTGATCGTTTGTAGTCGTTTAAAGCTGTTTTAATTGTATTTTTTTACTGTTTTTGCCTTATCTTTTCAAAAAAACAAAAAAAAGTTCCTTGTTTTCCGCCTTTCTAAGCTACTATAGTCCAGTTTCAGGCTAGTGCTGAATTCAGGGCTGTGATACTAGTTTCTGAGTTGCCCATACCTTACTTGGATAGAAGGAAGTTTCTCTGTTCACCTGTGAGAGAGGGGAGCTTTGAGCAACCTATCTATCCCTGGAGGAGTGGTTCCAGCTCAGATGTTAGTAGTTTACTGGTGATTTTGGGCTAATTTCTATCTCTTTCATTTCCCTTCTATAAAAACCACGTTTGCATGGTTTTGTGCACCTGGCAGCGCTGGTTAGCTACAGTTAAATTATTCCCAGCTCCACTAAGTCTCCTCTTCAGTTTTTCCCTTGAAACTAGTCTAACTCTCAACCTAAGCACTCAAAAAGCATCCTACAGCCCAGCACATGCTCAGACCTAATAGCAAGAACTAATATACCCTGACACTGATTGCCCAACAGGGCAAGGCTCTTTATTCACCCCTCACCAACCAAGCGACTAAGCAGCTCACCCTACTATTCAGGCATGACCAAAGGGCAATTTCAGGTGTACTCTCCAGTCCAGCTGATGAATCTGGGTATCCTGAGGCAATGTTACAACTGCCTCATGTACACAGACAACCCTCTCCTCCTACCACAAAACATTAATATATGCGAGAGATACAATTATACAGACAAAATGGAAGCTAAGCTGTCTCCACCCAAGACTGGAACAGACAGTCAAGAGGAGAAGGTTAACACTTGCATCACACCTCCAGCCACACACAGACCTACTAAAACAGCACTGGCAAAAAATACACATAAATACACAAAATCATACTCGGAGACTCGAAATAAAAACCTGCAAAAGCATCAGAGACCTCCAAAGCAGAAACCCAAACAACCTGTACCTCCCGTCACAAACCAGACAACACATAAAACACAAAATGATTGTGCTGCACAATCACAGCCCTTAAGGCGAAATAACATACCTAACACACTAGTAATAGGTGACTCTATAGTCAGGCACACTGACGTCCCACTCACTAGGCAAGCAGAAGGTTACTGTTAGCTGCCTGTCGGGAGCCAGAATCCACCACATAACACAAGCACTCAGGTCACTCCAGAACAAGTACAAATATGACTCTGTCATTGTTCTGTTGGTGTGAATGACCAGAGACGTACCTCCCTGAACTACATGAAAAGAGACATGAAAGAGCTCTCTGATCATGTAGCCCAGGCTGGTATGACCCTGACCCTGAGTAGCATCCTGCCCTCACCAAGAATGATACCGCAGTATAAAGAAAAAAAAATCAATTTCAACAATTGGCTAAGCTTCTGGTGTCATTCAAAGGGGATCCAGTGTCTGTCAGCCTGGGATGACATGCTCGACAAGCTGCATTGCTTCGCAAGAGATGGCTTGCACCTGTCACCCCTAGGTTTTCGAATACTGGCCAAGGCTCTTGCTGCCCCCGTAGTGCCTTTTTTAGGCAAGGCTCAAAAGTCAAACCCACCTCCGTAAACAGCACAATTAACAAAAAACTGACGGTTATGCTACTCAATGCCAGGAGTTTAAATCTCAAAATGCACGCACTCAAAGCACTCCTCAGTATGGAGAACATCAACATCTGTGCAGTAACTGAAACCTAGTTCAAGGCTCCAGAGACCACCCCAGCACTACCAGGCTACAACTCATACCACATGTTTTGGCCACAGAACACGGACCAAAACACAAAAGGAGGGGGTGTATTCATATTCATCAAGGATACCTACACCTCTAGATTAGTGGCACAGCATGATACCTCTGAGATCATCCATGTGCAACTAACATTGGGCAAATCTGCAATGCAAATTGTGGCCTGCTACAGATCACCCTCCATGACCCAGGACCACCACTCCACCTTTCTGGAGTCACTGGAAAACATGAAGGTTCTACCAAACACCCTGGTATTAGGCAATTTCAATTACCCTACCATTCACTGGGAAAACTACTCGAGTACAAACTCCCAGGCCCAGCGCTTCCTGGAATTCATCAACTCAAATGCCCTGGATCAGCTGGTAAACTCCCTTACCAGAGGTGAAAACATATTGGACCTGGTCATCACCAACATGGGCGACAGGTGTTCCACACCAGAGGTCAACCCGTCACTGGTTAGATCAGTCCATAAACTAATCACTCTGGATGTTCACACCCCGCCACCACCCCAACTAAGGAAACCACAGTAAAAAACTTTTCTAAAGCAAACTTCACCTTACTTAAGGCAGAGGTGGTAAGTTTCACAGCCCCCACGCTAAAGAATAACACTGCCCAAGATGTAGAAACCTTTACAAATGCACTCTATGAGCACCTACAAGGATGCATGGATTGTGCCATCCCTAGCAAAACCAAGACTCACTCCTCTAAGAGAAGGAAGCCATTTTGATGGACCTCTGCCATAAACAGGCTATACAATAGAAGGAGGAAACTAGTACAGAAAAAAAGCAAGTCCCAAGAAGGAAAGACATCCCAGATTAGTATCAGTAAGAAACTAAGGTCCCTCATGAAATCATCCAAGGCTAACTTCGAAAGAAAAACAGCCAAAGATTCAAAAGATAACCACAAAGCCTTCTTTAGCTATGTTAAGAATCTAAGTGGCAACTCGCAGATATGCACTGAACCAGTGCAAAATAGCACAAAATATACTGAACCTACTGATATTGCCAACATTGTGGCAGATAGATTCAGTGCAAACTTCACCCCCCTCTCACCCCCAAAGGGCCCACAACAATACCGGAAAAGTGTAGTGTCCCAAAACTCACAGACGCACAGGTGAAAACAGCCCTTTCAAAAGCCAAAAACACAGCATCAGTGGGACCAGATGGTGTCCCAGGCTGCATCTTGCATGAACTACAGAATGAACTAACCACCCACCTAAACATGCTGTTCAACCTCAGCATCTCCTCAGGTTATGTGCCCACAGAATCGCGCACAGCAATGGTTATTCCTCTCCACAAAGGACAGGCCACAACTGCAAGGAATCACCTTCCAACATAAATGAACATTGTCCACACCTACCACATTTAAAGCAGCCACCTTTTGTATTTCCTAGGCCTTTACAACAAAGTTTTAAAACTGGAATCTTCTTTGTAAACAATAATTGGTTTCTCTCCTAAAATCTTAGAAACTTCTTGATCCAACATCAAAACCGACCAGAATTTTTCCAGTATATTTTTGATATCATAAAAATGAAGAGAAAAAAGGCAAAACACAAGCTCTAGCAAAACTATTTTTCATTATTTTGTCACTTGAATGAGAGCTATTAGTCCCACCATTATAGAATAAAATGTTGGCAATGGCACCCATTTGTCTTTTGATTTTAACCTCATTTTCAAAAGCTCTGATAAAACCCAAACGGTATCCTCTTTTTGTGAATATATTGTTCAACTTGTCGCATTCAGCTTGAAAATCAAGTTCATCTGACAACATTCTGGCAATTCTTATGAACTGCTCCTTCACCAGTGCCTTTTTCTGGTGAATTGGTTGCCAACTGTCAAAATGTAGAAGTGTGTTGGAGTAGGTGGGTTTTCAATATAATTTGGAAACAAATGTTTTTTTTTTCTCATAGTCTTTGACAATAGTAACATCAAGGAAATCTAGTTTGTCCTTATTGGTATTTAAAGTAAACTTAAGAAAATCAGTAGTGTTATTGATATACTGATAGAACTCTTCTAGTTTTTCCTCACCACCCTTCCATAAAAGAACTATATCATCCAGGTAGTGGCCATAGAGAGCCCAAAGGTCCCTATAGCAGGAGTTCATAATGTACTCCTCCTCCCAGTAAGCCAGTACCAAATTAGCAAAAACTGGGGCATAACAGGCTCCCATGGCCACTCCTTGAATTTGTCTGAAAAGATGTCCATCATAACTCAGAAAGTTGTTCTCTACTATCAGTTCCATACAAGTCCTAAGAGTATGGTTGGTATTAAACTCTAATTCAGTGTGCCCACTCAGAAATTCATAGAACCAATCCAGCCCCTTCTCATGGGGTATTACTGAGATTAGGTCTTTTATATCTAGAGTGGCCATAATCAGACCATCATCATACATGTCCGGTTGTAGCTTACTTAAAAAATCCCAGGAATCCTTTATAATCCAGGACCTCTTTTCCACTATGCCTTTAAGTTGAAAATAAATATATCTAGTCAGGCAGTATGTTTTCGAAGCCTTGGCATCCATTATGGGACGAAGATGAGGGCTGGCAATGGACTTATGTATGTTTGGGATGCTGAAGATAGTGGGTGTTCTGGGGTTCTTCAAATCCAAAAAATATGGACATCAAGACTAATCTGCCCATTAAGAAACAATTCTTCTACAGTAAGGTCGATATTCCTGTAGGCTAAATTCATTTCATTAACGGAAACTTCACAGTATGTCTTACTATACAATAATTCAAGCATTTTGCTATTGTAATCCATAATGTTCATTATGACAAACCCACCACCTTTATCAGGTTTCATGAGCCTGATGTTATTACAGATGATGTCCTGTAACAGACTCCACTCTCTCTCATCTAGGTTGTTGGTAAAGCCCTTCTGATTATTTTTTAATACTTTTCTAATGTCCTTTTCACAGAGTGTTTCAAAAATTGACACTAAAGGATGGGTGGGTGGAATAAAAGTGCTGGGCCTGGGCAAACAATTAAGGCCATCAATAGATGTCGTGTTACCAAAATGCATACCTAAATTTAATTTCCTGACAAACATTTTAAAATTCAAAATACTGTCGACGATATTAGCATGTCTGCCAGAAACAAAATTCAGGCCTTTAGAGAACAGGTTAGCCCACTCAACATCAACATTTACTCGGCTGTAATTAAAAATAATGAAATCAGCATCAACGTTTTGAATAATGGTTACAACCTGGTCAATAGGTTCAATTACCTCAGGTAAGCTGTCCTCCCTCCCCTCCATTGTTGGTAATGATTGCTATAAGAACCAGTTCTCACCCCCCTCTGGTTCCTGATCCTCTCAGACCTCCTTAATGGAGGAGGATCTAAAGGGACATCCCTGTTTAATCATTAAGTTAAATGTTCTCATTAACATCCTCGTTACAGGCTAGCTGTTGTTCACTAAAATACCTAGCTTCTTGTCCCCTAGGTGGATCAGGGTAAGCCTTATCGGCTTCATAATCACCCTTGTCCCTTTTTAATTTACGTTGTTTCCTTATTTTCAAGTCAACTAACCCATCATCTACATTTTAAAAATGTTATAAAAATATTTTTTTTTACATTGAAACAACACATCATTTTTAATACAGGATTCAGTCAAATCAATGTCTCTGATAGTTAACGTCATTTTTCTGTTATTGTCAGCAATAACAATTTTAAGGAATTCACATCCCTGTTTGTTGAAGAAGGCAGTCAAATCTGATGTAATTTGTAATAAAAACAACAGGCTCATAAAACCTGATAAAGGTGGTGAGCTTGTCATAATGAACATTATGGATTACAATAGTAAAATGCTTGAATTATTGTATAGTAACACCTAATGTGAAGTTTCAGTTAATGAAATGAATCTAGCCTACAGGGATATCGACCTTACTTTAGAAGAATTGTTTCTTAATGAGCAGATTAGTCTTGACTTCCATGATGTTTTGGATTTCAAGCAGATTAGTCTTGACGTCCATGATTTTTTGGATTTCAAGAACCCCAGAACACCACTATCTTCAGCATCCCAAAGATACACAGGTTCATTGCCAGCCCTCATCTTCATCCCATAATGGACGCCAAGGCTTCAAAAGCATACTGCCTGGCTAGATATATTGATTTTCAACTTAAGGGCATAGTGGAAAAGAGGTCTTGGATTATAAAGGATTCCTGGGATTTTTTAAGTAAGATACAACCAGACATGTATGATGATGGTCTGATTATGGCCACTCTAGATATAAAAGTCCTAATATCAGTAATACCCCATGAGGAGGGGCTAGATTGGTTCTACGAATATCTGAGTAGTCACACTGAATTAGGGTTTAATACCAACCATACTCTTAGGACTTGTATGGAACTGATATTAGAGAACAACTTTCTGAGTTATGATGGACATCTTTTCAGACAAATTCAAGGAGTGGCCATGGGAGCCTGTTATGCCCCAGTTTTTGCCAGTTTGGTACTGGCTTACTGGGAGGAGGAGTACATTATGAATTCCTGCTATAGGGACCTTTGGGCTCTCTATGGCTGCTACCTGGATGATATAGTTCTTTTCTGGAAGGGTAGTGAGGAAAAACTAGGGGAGTTCTATCAGTACATCAATAACACTACTGATTTTCTTAAGTTTACTTTAAATACTGATAAGGACAAACTAAATTTCCTTGATGTGACTATTGTCAAAGACTATGAGAAAAAAACAGCTGTTTCCAAACTATATCGAAAACTCACCTATTCCAACACACTTCTACATTTTGACAGTTGGCAGCCAATTCACCAGAAAAAGGCACTGATGAAGGGGCAATTTGTCAGAATTGCCAGAATGGTGTCAGATGAACTTGATTTTCAAGCTGAATGTGACAAGCTGAACAATATGTTCACAAAAAGAGGACACCCTTTGGGTTTTGTCAAAGCTATTGAAAATTAGGTTAAAATCAAAAGACCAAAAGATCAAAAAGGGTGCCATTGCCAAAATTTTATTCTATAATGGTGGAACTAATAGCTCTCATTCAAGTGACAAAATGATGAACAGTAGTTTTGCTTGGGCTTGTGTTTTGCCTTTTTCTCTTAATTTTTATGATATCAAAAATATACTGGAAAAATTCTGGTCGGTTTTGAAGTTGGATCAAGAAGTTTCTAAGATTTTAGTAGAGAAACCAATTATTGTTTACAAAAAAGATTTCAGTTTTAAAACTTTGTTGTAAAGGCCATGGAAAGGAAATACAAAAGGTGGATGCTTTAAATGTTGTAGGTGTGGACAATGTTCATTTATGTTGGAAGGTGTTTCCTTGCACATCAAGAACTACGGGTTTATATATCCCATTAAGAAATATTTTTGTTTTTTCAAAAAGAGTAGTGTACATAGCTAAGTGTGGGTTGTGTGATGGATTCTATGTGGGCAAAACAAAAATGGCATTTAAGCAAAGGTTATACGAGCACTGTTATGATGTTGTGTAAAAACAAAAAGAATGCCCTATACAATCATGTGGAAAGAATCCCACTCATTTCTTTAGGTTTTTTGCCATTGACCATACTGATTTAGGGCCTCAGGGTGGGCCATTGGAAGATTATTTAGAGTTCTTGGAATTAAAATGGCAAATCAAACTTAATGCTGGTTCATACCCTGGTCTTAATGACCATATTAGTATTATGCCCTTGTTGAAGGTCGGATCTATGTTTTATATGTAGTTCAGATATGGAGCCATTTTTTGTCACATTTTGTGATTTATATTATGGGTTACTTGTCTTAGGTATTGTTATGGGTATATTTTATAGTATCCAGGTTTTTTAACAACAGTATTTCTAAAGTTTTTTATGTTTTTATGCATTCATGATGTGATGTATTCAATTTTGAGGATGTGATGTCATATTACCTGTGCTGGGGGAGGGTATATAAGGTTTGTGGTTTTTATGATCATTAGTCTGATGAAGTCAGACTTGCAGATGGAAGCGCTTAATCGGTTTGGATTCAATAAACCTTTGTTTGGAAATACCTGCTTTGTGGTGTATTTGGACTCCCTTCTTCTACTTTTGTGTTTTCAAATTAAACTATATCAGTGATCGTGTATCAAAATTTTTTTTACATATGCCACAACGGGTTTATATCACATAATCAAACTCACAACACTGAATGCAAAAATGCGTGAATTTTCACTTGATCGAATACTGTATTGTGGGGGGGGGGGGTTGTGCCCCCCTCCACTAAATATATATTCCTACTCCGAGGTCTCACCACAGTGATTAAAGGGAAAAATTCTCGATCTTCACTGTAGTGTTTCATAAATCCAGGCACTTTATGTGAAAATTTGCGCATTCGATGTTGTGAGTTTCGATTAGGTTATATAAACCCTGCCACAACTATTGACACTTGAGTAAAATATAAATATATGTTAAAAGCCTTTATTCAAAAGGCTTTATTGGGTAATGGCTGTGGGGACATCAAATATGTCTGTAAGCATATAGTAATCTAGCCATTAAATTAATTTAAAACAGCATTACAGTCTGCAGCATAATGCATAGATAACTAATACTGATCTTTAAGTTAAAAAGCTGGACCAAACAAAAACTTAATGGGAAAGGGTATCACAGCTGTTGACACTCAAATAGCTTTATGTAAGGAGCTTTATTTTAGTGACAGCCATTTAATGTGTCACTAGCTGACTGTAAACATTATAATGACCTCTATATTGAATTAATTTAAAACATTACAGTCAGTGGTGTAATCCAAAGATGAAACATGCTAATACTGATCATACTGCTGAGGAAGCTGGACCAAGCAATACCATAGTAAAAAGGGGAGATCACAACAAACATACCCAACAGCTGGATACACGGAAAACCAACAGAACAACTGCAATGACTCAACAGTGTGTTAGGTGGATTGTGAATACTAAAAACAAATACTGAAAAAAAATTATAGGAAATATGTATACTGGTGAAAATAGAATATGTGATATGAATGTAACAATAATAAAGCAGAACTGTATGACAATAATACTGAAGGACCAATAGCGTACCACAAAATGGAATATCAGCCAATGGCATGGCTAGGAAAGCTAAAGCTGAATACTACATGGAAGTGGGCTAATATGAGTTAAACCAATCATATCAAAACAAAAGTAATCTAGTCACACTAAAATTCATAATTTTACTCTAGATCCAAATATAAAAAAAATAAGTAAACCAAAAAAGTGTGAACAACCAATCAGCTTGTTCAAATCTAAGATTGAACCAATGGAATGAATAGCCAATGTCATAATTCAGATCAAAATCCAATAATACAAATTAAAGAATACCTAGTATAGATCCCACTATACAAATATTAGTGGATTCACTAAAGAATAACACGAGCTGATGATAAACATTATGCATGTTAAATAGTATGTAACCCCACTGTAGACCATACATGATGGTGGAAACAGAAAGATCAAAGATCACAAACATCCAGTGGCGGGTCTGTATTACGTGATCAAATGGTCACAATAGTGAATGCTCTAAAGTGCGAAAATGCAGCACACCAAAGTGCTTTTTGTGGATTTGCGGTACAGTGAAGAACGGAATATTTGCCCTTTCCTCTCTGTAGTGTGATCTTGCCTGGCATAAACCAAAATCAACAGGTGAGGTATTAATATAAGTGAAAGGCAACAATAGATTCAATATAAAAAACTACAAGGAAAAGTCCAATAACATTAAATTAGGGGGCATAACATGTAATAGCTGCAGTGCCAAGGAAATTAAATTTCTGAGGAAAAATATATAAAAAGCGCAGTTTGGAAAGTAAACGTGTTAATGTATTGTAAAAAACACCCATTGTTTTGCACATAAATAACAGTCAGCAGTATGAAACTATAACAAGATTTTTATCTAATGCTTTGTTTCTTTAATGGAGATTTCAAGGGTATATAAGAGTTTAGGCCAGGAGGTTTGTCTGCCTGTAGCTGACTATTCCATTTAATTTCAGCCATAACACAGATTATTGTTTGTAGAACTATGAAGTGAAAAGAATGATTGTCATTAATAGATATATGTCGTACAAGTGGATTCTTCATATCCCTGAGCTTCAAGTCACTCACATGTTTAGAGATATGTTCTTTGAAAAGTCTATTAGTTTTACCAACATAGAAATTTTCACAGACAATGAAGCATGCTATATAAACCACATTTTTGGTTTTACAATCCGCATATACATAAAAGGTATATGTCTTATTAGTCACGGGATACACATTGTACATGTTCTACATGGATAAGTGCCCTTTCTACTATTTTTTATTTACATTTTCTTGAGTGGTTTATCACACAGAATATGTTTTAAGTTCTTACTATTTCTATATGTAAAACAGGGATTATCCCCTACGATCATCTTCATGGATTCATTGCTGGTTAGGATCTTCTAGTTATCCTTTATAATTTTACTAACATGGAGAATATCACTTGCATATCTTAAGGTAATCTTGATATTATTGTTATGATTATTAGCTCAAGGTGGTTCCAACTTTTGAGATGATAACTCAGAGTAATATGGCTTACCTCTAGTGTCCCTTAGTTGAACTGCTGTATGATGCTGTAATTCAATTTCTTTGTTGTTGTAACCTCTGGCTCTCAATTGATTAGTTAATCTCATATTTTCTGCCATAAAGTCACTCTCCCTGGTGTGCATTCTCGAACTGCGTAATATTTGTCCCTTGATCCTATTATAATATGTATGTGGGGGGGTGCATACTAGAACGATAGAGAATGCTATTCTTCCTGCAGTATTTGTGGTGTATCAAAGTATTCATATCTCCATTACTTTTCATCTCAATGGTTGCATCCATGAAATCAATCTTATTAAAAGATGTACACCTGGTAAATCTCAAAAATTCAATGTTTACGTCCAAATATGTAACATATTCTGAAAAGTGTTCAACTGTACCTCCCCGTAACAAAAAATGTCATCAACAAATCTTTTGTAATATAACAAGTAGCGGTTATAGAGATTATTATTGAGGGCTTTGTGGTTTTCCCAATGAGCCAACACAAGGTTGGCATAGGTATTAGCACAGGGAATACCCATCTCTGCCCCCCATTTTTGCCAGTATAACTGGCCATCAAAGCAGAAGATGTTATTCTGTAGCACCAATTCCAAAAAGGTACAAATCAATTCAATAGTACTGTTGTTAAGGTCACTGTGTTCAAGAAGAAAAGCCTTTATCGCTCCTATGCCATAGTCATTAGGAATCATGGTAAATAGTCTTTAAACATCCATGGTTGCCATCATTTTGGTACCATTATTACCTGAAAAAGCCATGAAATCATATAAGGTGGATAAAAAATGTTTGGTATCTTTCAAAACAGAACTTGCCTAGGGCAGAAATTTCTTGAGTTGGTATTCTGTATATAGAGATAATGTTTCTGCGAGCCACCCACCACCTGCTACTATGGGACATAGCAATGGGGACTCCGTGTCTTTATATATTTTTAGTGACAGGACTTTTAGGGATCACCACATAGAAGAAATCATCTAAATCTTGGTGAATCCTATGAAAAGATAACAGTTCCAGAAGAATATTTTTCACAGAATTAATCATTTTGTTAACTTGTAGCATGTTAATCTTCCTATAGGTGGTTTCATCAGCTAGCATAGATGACATCCTGGTCATATATTGATTTTTGTCCAAAACAAATATGTCTCCACCTTTATCAGCTGAGAAAATGACAATGTCTTCATAAGACTGCAGCTCCTTTAGGGCTTTCCTCTCTTCATAATTTAAATTGACAATGTGATGATGAGACATATTCAGTTTCTTGAGTATCTCCATCTCATATACAGCCATGAACATGCCAACTATGTTGTTGTTTTGTCGTACAAAGTCACTAGGTTTCTTTAAAGTTGTAATAGATAAGTGTCCAGTGTTGCCAAACAGATTTCAACATTATATTCCTGCAAAATCAACTCAGTTTTGAGGGCATAGTTGGTATGACAGTTAATCCTTTATTTAATATATTTAGTTGAGAAGTTGTTAAGTCCTTAGAACTCAAATTAACAAGAGCCTCTTCATCCATTTCTGGCATGTTGGTAGTTAACTGTCCTGTGACATCTTCCTTCTCTTCCAGACTCTGCTGGGTGAATGACCTCATTTCTCTATTGCTGGTTGTTTCAGCAGAGTAGGTAGAGCTGGAGAAAAAACAATAAAGGTGCTGAGGTTTCTTTTCTTCCAACACCTAGATTCTTGATGGTCAGTGATTCACTTGTCATCTAGTCATTCATGTTTGTATGATTGTTGGTTACATTTGTACTAGGTGTATCACTCGACAATTGCTGAGCAGTATTAGATGCATTGTCAGTATGGGCTTGATCTTTAGGTTTCGTCTTAGGCCAAAAGAATATCTGTCCATTTTTAAAATCATTGTAGTCACTGAGAAGTTTTCTGCTTTCAATCAGCTGTAGTTTATTATCAAAATTAGAGATGCTTATATATAGTTCATCCAACCTCTCTGCATAAACTGGTTCAATATATTTGGTTTCAAACTCCAGCTGTTGCTTTTCTATTTTGCTTATTAGCTCTTGTTCTATAAGACCAAAGCCCTATCACAGTGATTTTCTTTGAGTAGGAGCAGCAATGCAGGGGGTGGCTTATCCAGCCACAGTACATGATAATTAGGCAATATATATATATATATATATATATATATTTATTTATTTATGTATTTATTACCTATTAAAAATGGAGAGCATTTCCTGTTCTTTTTTCTTTTTCAATAGGTGGAGTGGCAAAAATTTTAGATTTTGATTTACAAAAGTGCCAGTCTGCAGAAATCAGTGTAGTCATTATCAGCTTTTCTGGGTGTAAACATATTTAAATAGATAAATATATATATATATATATATATATATATATATATATATATATGTATGTGTGTGTGTAGACACACACACACACACACACACACACGTATTTATATATATATATATATATATATATATATATATATATATATAGGTTCCCTACGTTACACCGACAGCTCAAAAGATCGACACTCAAAACACCAATTCCAGAAGAACAACGAAGCAGATGGCCGACAAGTCAGAATCCCAACAGTGAAAACACCGACAGGGGTAACTTGTGAGCATTACCGGTACGTGTGCAATAGTGAGGGACTTAGGGTTAGGGTGCGGGTAAGGAAAGTGTGCGATAGTGAGGGACTTAGGGTTAGGGTGTGGGTAAGGTTAGTGTGCGATAGTGAGGGACTTAGGGTTAGGGTGCAGGTAAAGTTAGTGTGCGATAGTGAGGGGCTTAGGGTTAGGGTGTTGGTAAGGTAAGTGTGCGATAGTGAGGGGGTTAGGGTGCAGGTAAGGTGAGTGTGCGATAGTTACGGACCTTAGGGTTAGGGAGTGGGTAAGGTGAGTGTGCAATAGTTATGGACCTTAGGGTTAGGGTTTGGGTTATGGTTAGTGCATAGATAGTTTTGTGTAAGGTGTAGTGTAGGTTTTTAGGTTGTTGGTGTGCTTGTGTTATGTGTGTGTTGTGTATAATAGTGAACTTTTTGTTTTGTTCAGTGTCGGGATTGTGGTTTGTCAGATATCTGAACTTTCGTGTTTTTGAGGTTTTGTTCTTCTGGTGTCAGTGTTTTGAGTGTCGATCTTCCAAGCTGTCTGTGTAACGTAGGGAACCTATATATAGATATATATATATATATATATATATATATATATATATATATATATATATGTAGATGTGTGTGTGTGTGTGTGTGTGTGTGTGTGTGTGTGTGTATATACATATATATATATATATATATATATATATATATATATATATATATATATATATATATATATATATAGATATAGATAGATAGATAGATATGTTTGTGTTTGTATATTCCAAAAAGAAAAATAAGTTACATGGTTGCATAGATCCACACAGTGCAAGAAATATACAAAAGACTATTCAGAGCCAAAAACTCCAGTTCATAATCTTCTGGAAAGTTTAATTGAAGTACACTGTTCTTCAAACAAATCCAGTATAAGTGGAAAAAAATACAGACTGCATGTGGGGCCATCAGTGCAAGACTGCAAGTTCTCAGTCTGTGTTTCTTTTTCCCTTATACTGCCACTGGTTTAAAGACAGTAATACTTCAATAAAACTTGGGAAAGGATTATTAATAATAATAATACTAATAACTATTGGTTAACTAGGAGCAATGTCTACTTAAGTGACAACTCAAGGTTACACAGTAAGCAAGTGAGGGCTGAGGAAAAAAAATCTTTACCATGGGAACTACAGCTCATAGCCTTTACCATCCATGCCAACTGCCAGACTATGGGCTTGAGTTTTTTGTTTTGAATGTTTATATACCTATTTGATCCATCCTTTCATCCATCCATCCTATTTGTATATAGACACCCCACACACATATGCACAGGCACACACCAATTTCAATAGTTATATATGAATGAAGTAATATAAAATTAAAAAATGCATATAAAAGCGTATATATATATATATATATATATATATATACAAACATATATGCATTTATATATTATGCTGATCAATATGCCCAGACACTGACATCAGTAATGTTGTCTACAAATGTCAAGAACGCAAACACTGATAGTCTGATATGCATGTGCTACGAAAATCTTCACTGCATGGAAAAGAAAATTTAGAAAGAAAAAAAACATTTTTTGTAGGGGTACAATTGTATATACTCTGAAATTCCACAATCCCCAGGGATGAGGCACATTCTCCAACCCTGGACACTGTCAATCATCTGATTTGTCACCCAAAATGTTTACTAAACAGATATCAAGATTTGACATTTAGGGGTTTCGAACAAAGTAGCAACAGCCATATATATAGGTGTAGCTAGCTAGCTAGCTAGATAGATATAGATATACATACATATATACACAATTGAGTAGTTTGATGAATAAAAGTATGTTCTGCTTAATTTAGCAGTAGCCTTTTTGTACTGTCAGTAATGCCGTTTTTTGCTGTGCATGACTGGGTAAATTTGAGTCTGTATGTGGCTGTCTGTGGTATGTTTGTGTGTGTGTGTGTGTGTGTGTGTGTGTGTGTGTGTGTGTGTGTGTGTGTGTGTGTGTGTGTGTGTGTGTGCGCGTGCATATGTATGTCTGTCTGTCTGTGTGGCAGTTTCATACAGTTGGGAGAGGGGTCATTGGCATGGAGTGCTGTGGCTACACAATGGAGCAGGAGTACATACAATATCTTAACCCACTGTGCAGCCTACTTTTCTTGTGAGTCACCTATGGCTTCGGTATGCAATTGAACTACCTAACAGCCATGCTCCATGGTGTGCAATGATCATGAAAATTAGTCAAAGAAAAAAGTTGTCACTAGAACATAGCCATAATCTTACATTTCTCTGCATCATGGACAACCATTTTTTCTTTAAATCCTCACCGGGGGTCAGTGATCAAAAAATATAATACATGAATGTCCATACCCTGTTATGATGATTGTACACATTTGTTTCATAGTCAGGTAACCATATTATAAAAATACTGATGGGCGTTGGTATTAACAGATTAGTGTACTATTTTTATTGAAGTGTCTTCATTGACAGGTGTAGGAACCAATACAGCTGACTGAAAATTAGTTGATCAAAAATTACTAGCTTTTTCACCATGAGATCATGGTACAGTGGGGATTGGGGAATATGCCCTTTTTCCACTGTAGTGTGATCTTGGAGTTGGTATATATAATTAACAGGGGTTGTGGAGAAGTGCAGGGACAAGTCCTCTGAAAAAGCATTTGTTTTATCTGTTTTGTACTCCTTCATAGATTGATATAAGCTGTGTTCGATGTTTGGGTTTTGATGTATTGTGGATTAACAATCTGTGCAGTCGATCTAATGATTGTTTCCCCTCAGACATACTGTGCATGGCTGCACAACCATTGCAGATGCTACCTTTCATACTGTTTGTCTGGCTTGTGATGTATACACATGGACTGTGTTCCTTAACTGTAGTATACAACTGTTTGAAAGTCTTACTGAACAGGGCACAGGAGGGTACTGCACAAAGTAGTATAAAATGTGCTTCAGTACCCATTTCAGTTTTTGTCCTGCTTTGTAGCCCATCTGCTGCTGACCTGTGGAGTACTGTGAAACATTGCAGTATGGGACAGTGGTGGAGTCAGATGTATAAAAGTATGCTTTGCATAATTTTCTATTTAAATATCTACTTGTATGCTGTGCCCACTGTTTTGTGTAACTGCAATTCATACAGATAACATACTTAATAGGCATGATATTGAAGAAAAGCTCATTACCATATTGACATATGTAGTACTGGAGTAATATAGAATAATATGGGAAAATTTTGTGGATAAAATTACTAAATAATATATAATATGATATAGTAATGAAGTAATAGAAATAGACATATTACAACACTATCACCAGACTATTAGTGTGCATTTCTGTACCAGAGACCATGTGTTAGTCACCCCTGTCAGTAACACCCTTGAGACTGTTATGGATACTTATTGACTAATGTTCGACTACAAAATGCAGCTAAGGGTACTACTCAACAATGGCTCACTTAATTCCTAACCAGTGAGTGCCTTGGACTCTGCTACCAGATTTGATTGGAAAAATAGTCACACAACACCAGGGAAGTAATTTATTTAACTAATTTTATACATTAACATTAGAATGTGCTGGTCCTGATTTAAAAACTTTGCTTTATGCTGTGGTAATTTTACATCTGAAACTTGTTTAGCTGCCTACCCACTCACCCAACCACAGTGAAAGAAAGGGATACTACTACAACTATTTTTGTTGTTTCTGGATTCTCTTACAGCTGGTGTCATAGCAGTGCAAATGTTTTATTAGCTCTGTGTGCTCTTTTGTTCAGCATTAAACTTGTGTTGTTTGTAGATGCTGCTACTCTGTTATACTGAGGTACAACATGATCAACCTGCATTGATTTATGCTACTGGATTTGACTGGAAAAAACAGTCCCATAACATCTGCTAGTGCAGCAGGTTTGTGAAACATACATTTCAGTGCTATACTGTAGGTAAATGCAGAATCAGTGGTGCAACAGCTAGCACCCTCGCCTTGCTGCTGGAAGACCAGAAGGTTGTGTGTTCTATTACTACTCCAGGTGACTGGATTGCTGATGCAACAATGGAATATTAGGGTTATTCCTGTGTGAGTCATCTCTGGATGAAACATTAAACATAGTTCTTGAGATGGTGGTAGCTCAGCAGGGTGGAAAATATCCTGTGGCATTTATCGAAAAGATTAGGGGAAGTTTTTAATGCCATGGTCATATGTCCTTAGTAGTATAAATGTCACATTGTGCCTCCCCAACAAAGGCTAAATGAATATGGCAGTAGCCAGCACTCATCTAGTTAATTGTACTGTTTCACCTGAAGCCTATTTAATAGGTTGATAAAACCTGGTGTCTGGCTGCTCCAAAGTGTGAGTAGATACAGTTTCCATTACTTCTGTAAACTACTGATGTTGTATTTAGCTTTGCTGATTCTTGGTCCATGTTATGGCTTATTGATTATTGTTCCACTATATTGTATCTCTGCTGTGGCTGATTGCTTACTGTCCTGCTGTGTTGCAGCCTTGCTGTAATAGTCTTACCCTGCTCTTTTATATTCTACACTTGCTTTGGCTTTTACTGCCCTGCTATACTGCAGCTTTGCTGTGATAGTATTATACAATTTGCTGCATTGTTTCTACCTTCCAGTTTTGTAGTTATTAATGTGGCATCTGAGCATCCAAGCCTTTTGTAAATACTTCAGGTACTGTCAAGGCCAACCTAGATAAAATGGAACCTTACACAAATGACTCCAAAGGACCCACCCACTGCCCGCTAGTTCTCCTGCACTACATTGTTTCTCCCCAACCCTCAGTGTCATTTCTGTTTTCCCTCATCCAGTCCTTACTACACCAGCCAAACTTTTTTTGTCACAATTTTAGCCTGCTCTTCAAGTTTTCCTCCATCTTTTCAATATACCCTTATGGGCCAAGACTGTAGTGGTGGAGGAGATAGTTGAATTTACTTGGGGGCCTCATGGATTTCTAAATGGTTTGATGTACATTTTAGCATTTCTTTCCAAGTCTCAATCCAATGATGACCTTAACAAAAAGCACAATAAAGAAAACAAATGCAGCCCTATTTTTTTCAAGGAAGAAATAAGTTGTATCCAAGGCTTAATGTTCAAAGCTGACAAAATTATATTTCCTAATAAACTGAGAAGACAAATGTTTGTGAGGATAGTTAAATCATATATGCTCCCTACTCCCAAAAAAGTATTATCATCTGTGCACTCCACGCATGTTAGATTGGGAAGAATGTGAAAGATATAATGACCATAATCATAGACTTCAAGTTGTTGTCATACATATACATAACATGCCTACTCACTCCTACTCTAAAAAAGCAACCACCTTCTGTGTACCCCTCAGAACTTAGGACAGAAAGAAAAGACAAAGTGGTTATAATAACAATTTTAACTTGTCATAGAGAGGCATACAGTCACAGCATGTACCTCACATAATAGTTGCCAGCATACATCTTATTGTTGAATAAAAGAAAAGTGAAAAATAATAATCGCAGTAATATATTCCAACTTGTTGTTCCTAGAAAGTATGCTGCTCCTAGGCTAGGGGTGTCCAGCAGATGGCGCTAGGACCATATTCTGGTCCACCAAAGCATGTTATCTGGCCCTTAGTACGTCCTGCAACAAACTGTTTTGAATGGACAAATACATGTTGGACATGGTAATGTGGCCACCCAAACCTTGTCAAGTATGGTAATTGGCCTCTGAACTGCATGGTAAGTGGCCCCTGTGCAAAAAGGGTTAGACAGACCTGTCCTAGATAATATATAGCAAATGTCTGTGCAAAACTTTGAGTTCATTTGTAAGGAAAGTTAAATAATATCTACACTTTTCCCTGCCCCCATGCTAGTTATATCAACCTTCTGTGCAAAACTCTAGGTTTGATCTCTAAGAAAGTTAAATAAATAACTACACTGTCCTCCAACTCCTACAAAAGATATATTGACCCTTCTTTCCTTTCTGAGCATGGCTAGTTTTAGAATAAGTGGAGGCCATATCAGAAGTTCAGAATGAAACTTCCCGACCATGCCTGGTTCAAAATCCCCTTATAGAGCTGAAGGTGGGGTGGTCAACGGACCTTCAGAAGGTCTGAAGGTCAAGATGTTCTATGATGAATTTAATGCCTTATTTTAAACGATGGTTTATGTGTTAATGATTCTTTTTGTTCTGCTAACAAGAAGACTTACATGTGTGCCCCTGATAGATAAAATTGTTAATATTATTTTTCAACACATTCATGTAAATACTGACACTGCCCCACACAAGCTTAGTCTATCACAAGATGCACTAATACACTGTTTTTATTTTTTATTCTCACACACACGCACACACACACACACACACACACACACACACACACACACACACACACACACACACACACACATATATTGACACTTTCCCTAACAAGTCAAGTCCATTATAAAATGTACACACACACACACACACACAGACACACACATTGCACACCTCTAACTATCCATACACCCTGTGCTGTTGCATCACTGAGTCCATTTCACTTATGTCATAACTCTATAAACAGCCTGTGTCATCTATAGAATTTAATAAACAAGTAAGGAAAGGAACTAGTTTGCCAGACTTTTTGCCTGCATCACATATGCACTGCACACAAACATACAGAATATTTAGAGCTGACAAACAGCCTACTGCATGTCTCTGGTATGTCAGAGAAAACTGGAGTACCTGGAGATAAACCTATGTTAGCATGGTCGAGAGCATTCAAACTTGTAACAGAAGGCACCCCAGATGAAAACTTAACCAGAGAATGTCTTACAGTGAGTTGTCAGGGCTATTCTCTGTGCCACTTTGCCAGTCTACACAGTTACCTATAGGCATATTCCAGAAATGCCAATTTATTTACAGCATGTCTTTGTTGTGGTAGATGAAGCCAGAGCACCTAGATAAAACCCATATCAGGATGATGTACAAGCTCCACTCAGAAGGAGCCACAGCCAGCAACTCTGCAGAAGACCAAGGGCTGTGAGATGGCAAATCTACTTGCTATACCACTTTAGCAGTGATCAGTTTCTTTCACACATGTTCTTCCCAGAATGCCATAGATACCCACATATTGTGCATACTGCTGAGGTTTGACAGGGTAGACCATGTCCAACATGTTACTCTCAGATAAACTGCAACAGAACCAACATACATGCATGTATATATATATATATATATATATATATATATATATATATATATATATATATATATATATGTGTGTGTGTGTGTGTGTGTGTGTGTGTGTGTGTGTGTGTGTAAGTCACAGCAGTGATAATTTTGCACTGATTTCAACAAATGCAGGATATTGTGGAATATGGCTTTTGCCAACCCAGATCAGTGACTATTTAACTCTGACCAAACAGCAGCAGGGGTAAGTTGCATTTCTCCACAGACTCTTCTCGATACCTAATTGTTATATCGACTTTGGTGACTGTGTATACTTCAGATTCCTGACTATGGCAAAAATGGCCACAGTATTGTATTCTAAGTTTCAGAATAACACAGTAGCCACAGTAAAGTATTTCAGTTTACTTATCACAAATGTACAATAGCCCTGTAAAGCAAGATTAACTCATGCAAGCCTAAAACTCATTTTTTATACTTCATTTCACACCCATACTTCCTTATGGCATCCAGAATTTTTTGGGGGTCTTGCTTCTTCAACTAAGTGACTTACCAACTATTAATATGTGGTATTAGAAAGGAAAATGAGTTATTAAAAAAAGATACAATGACTGTTAGACTAGGATGTTCTACACTGTAGAATTTGGTGACTGTGTGCATTAATATACTACAGTATTTATGGAACAGATTCTGAATGCACTGAGTCTTATTGCTGTAAAGAATACCTCTAACTGATAACATTGCTATCTGTACAGTTTTAATATTTTATTTATTTATTTTACATTTGTTGACTGGGCTAGTCTAACTGGATATATGTCAATTTTCAGTAGAGGCCCCGGGAGAAAAGCTCCAACCATCAGCAGTGACAAAAAGAAAAATATAAATACAATATATAGTAATAGACAAGTGAATTACAATACATTAGCTACATAGTTGAGAACAAAAGTTTTACAGAGTAACTTAGTAGATTTAAGCTAAGATTAAATACAGAAAACAAAAAACATAAAATTAAGGAAGTTTTTTTTTTTTGTTATTATTTACAACATATTTACAATTGTCCAGCTTGTGTTTTTCAAGTCTATTTTTCCGAAAATGCTTTGGAATGCGAGATACATGTAGGCTGCTAAAAGTGTGATATTCCACACCACATAGGTGTTAATGAGTTAATGAGAGCTTAAGCTGACCAAACAATATCAGTGTCAGTCAGACAATCAGTTTTATCCCCAGTCTTCCTCTGTAATCAACAGTTTAGTCTTTGTTGACTTTGAATGCCTAAGATGCCTAATTGTGATAAAAATAATGGCCATAATAATATATATTATCTTTGTAGCCACAGTAATATATTTTACAGATGTACATTAGTCCCACAGAGCCAGAAAATTACTAAATGGAGCATACCACAACATAGTCAGTCACTTTTCATCCACAGACATTCCCTACGCCCAGCATTTATAGCCAATCTGTTTACTGTATACACCTCCGATGTCTGATTGCCTTTAATAAATTGACCAGAGTAACTTATTTAAACTCTGTTTCACATAAACACACATTAGCCTACTACAGTAAGGTATACCAGTGTGCTTCACATAAATGCATACTAGCCACTGATTCTAAAGACAACCACAAAGCATTCTATAGCTATGTCAAAAATCTCAATGGCAACAGTCAGATCTGCTCTGAGTTACAGCATAATGACACTAAATATACAGAACCAACTGATATTGCCAACATCCTGGCAGATAGGTTCACTGCTAACTTTACACCTCACTCACCCCCCCTAAAGGGCCCATCTTTATACCGGAAGAATGCAAAGTTCCTGTAATCACGGCTGCACAGGTAAAAACTTCACTCTCCAAAGCCAAGAACACAGCATCCATGGGACCTGACAAAATCACAGGCTGCCTTCTACATGAACTACAGAATGAACTGGCACCCCACCTAAGTACCATGTTCAATCATAGCCTCATCTCAGGCTTTGTGCCTATTGAATGGCGCACCATGACAGTTATCCCACTCCACAAAGGGGGGATCCACAACAGACCCTGGGAACTACCGCCCCATTAGCCTGATGAGCCTCGTCTGCAAGGCCATGGAACGTATCATCATGGAACTCATAAACAAAGACATTGGAGATCTCCAAACCCTGGACCCCACACAGTTTGGGTTTGTAAAAGGCAGATCATGTCTCCTAAACCTGATAGACTTCTTTGAAGTAGTCACCAAAGCCATAGATGAGGGTAAGGTGGTTCACACAGCTTATCTAGATCTCGCCAAGGCGTTCAACACCATCCCCCACTCTGGAATTATAGATAAAGTCACTAAACTAGGTATAAATCCCTATGTCACAAGATGGGTTGCCAACTGGCTTACTAAAAGAACCCACACTGTGAAAGTAGCAGACTCCAAATCAGACTTCAGACCAGTGACAAGTGGAGTACCACAGGGTTCAGTCCTGGGTCCTCTCCTGTTTGGTATCTACTTCTCTGAAGTACAGACTAACACAGAAGGTCTTTGGCTAACTAAATTTGCAGATGACTGCAAACTAGGAGCCATAATTGAAACTCCTAATGATGTGAACATCCTACAAAAGGGCCTCACTGAGACAGATGCCTGGTGTCAAAGACATGGTCTCAAGCTAAATGCCAAAAAGTGCATTGTCATCCCCTTTGGTAAAAATTCTGTACCCATGAACTGCCAGATAGGTGGTAGTCTACTTAACGCCGAAAGTGTGATAAGAGACCTTGGGTCACAGGTGGACAGTAGTCTCTCCTTTGATAATCACATCGCCAAAGTGGTCAGGAAATCCTTCTACATGGCACACCTCATCACAAAAGGTTTCTCATCCAGAAAAAAGGAGGTCATTGTTCCCCTCTACTCATCACTCATTAGACCCATTATAGAGTACAACACCCCTTTTGGTATGTACCTCACAAGACATCTACAACAACTGGAAAGGCCACAAAAATACCTCACAAAGAGGATTGCTGGCCTCAAACAGATGCCTTACGCAGACCATCTCAAAAAACTCCAGCTTTACTCCGTCGCATATCACCTACTCAGAGGCGATCTCTGCCTAACATACAAAGCTATGTCAAACCCAGAGCTGTTGGACATGCTCCACTTAAAGAAATCCCAATCCCTCTGAGCTACAGGCTCTAGGGACCTAAACCTTGTCACCACAATAAACAGAACATGCTGGAGGGATAGATTCCTGTCCCAGAGACTTCCCATACTCTGGAACAGACTACCTATCTATGTCAAACAGAGCTCCTCATTATCACTCTTCAAGAAAAATCTTGATGATTGGATGGGTAATAGGAAATTCACCTCGGGGATCACTTCTGTGATTCTACTTGACAGGGGCACAGGAAAATAATTTTCTTGGGTGGCAAAAGCCAGGGTACATTTTTGGCTAGGCTTGTATAGGCCCTAGGGCCAATAGCCTAGTACCTACCTATGAACCTATTAGCCCTGTAAACCAGAAAAAATATTTCCTAACTTAAGCAAATTGTAGCAGGGTCAGTCATTTTCAACCACAGACAGTCACTACACTGAGCAATTACAATCACATTGTTGTTCGTGTACTCCTCAGATGTTTGATTATGCTAAAATAAATAAAATATGGTCGCAGTCATTTATTTCAGCTCTGTTACACACAAATGCTGAGCAGCCAGTACTAACTTACTTTGTACAAGTACACATTAGTCCTGCAAAGCCAAAATAAAGACTGTTTAATTTAAGCAAATGACAACAGGACAGCTACTGTACACAGAAATTTTAGTCACTTTGTTGACTCTATGCACTTCTGTATATACCTTATATATCTGACTGTAATCATATAAAATATGAATAATGACCATAATAAGTTACTTCAGCTCTGCTTCACACAAACATACACTAACCAAATATTCACATTGCTCCACAGAAATAAACATTAGCCCTTTAAAGCCAGAAGGGTCTGGTGATAAACAATGTGTCTGTGATTGTGGATAAATCTATACTTTGTACAATGTGTGCGTGATGAGTAGCAATGCTAATCAGATATGCATGTGCACAGGCCAATTTGCCTAGCAAGAAGCCTCTCGTCATGGCCGCAGCACATACCCATGGCTAGATCATGTTAAACCCCACTGTGGCCACATTAAAATACAAGCTGCTGAGATAAACAATGTCAATGCACAAGTAGTGGATGAGAAAGCACACACAATGTTGTATATTGTTGAGTAATCTAAGGAAACAACTACTGATGGCTAAGGGTGGAGTAGAGGTTACACTATAGCAACAGAAGCTACTGAGATGGACAACATAAAGTGTTAGTGCAGGAGACATAATTTTCCGAAAAGCAGAGCAAAGATGCTGTGACAATATGTCCATTTTGAAGAATGTGAAATATTCACAGGAGATGTGGAATATATTAAAGTAATGTGACATACAAACCTATACTAGTCCTGACAAAAATCAACAATAGACCTGTTGTGTACCATAAATGTCATTAAAAATGGAATATATGTCACTACGAGAGGAGTGAATACAACAGCTCCATCCACATGCCAGTATATACACAATTTACTGGCATGGAGAGCCACTGCAGCAGTTAGAGGACATGGGGTTATAACACACACACATTACTTTGGAAATGTAGTACAGATAGAAACTGTAATCAGAAAAGTTATAAAATAGCATACAACCCCTAGGGGATTTGAAACCCCAGACCAATGTAGTGAAACAGTATGAATCATTACATAAGTATACTGAGCCATCAGCAGACTTTACTTTATTTCAGACTGATATGCGCAGTTAAGTTTAGCACATTTGCTCGACTGATTAGTATATATGAATGATTTTCATTCATTTTTGACATAGAGCATGAAGTGCCATTTCTCTGCGATTCCTACTGGCCATTAATGTTGCTCTCTGCCAACTGTTGTGTGATGTATGAGCACAGAACGGTGACTTTGAATTATATGTTCAGTCTTGGCAAGTATGTGGTGTGTCTGTCTATTTTTTGACAATAGTATAATTTGTAAATGGGAGTCTAGGACCAACTGAGATGAAAAGTTGAACCAAGCATAGGGTATACACACAAGGAGAGGAAATATGGAATGAGCATGTTGAAGGTTGGATTATTGTCCTTATCTCCCAACGTCCTAGCTCAGGAATAGCAGAAGAATCCCGAAATATGTTAGGAAGTTCCACACTCCCCTGCATAATGTATGCATACATAATAGGATTATTTAATGTTGTGGACTTCAGTACATGATGGCATGAAAAGAGAAACACAGTTGAAAGGAACTGGACCCCTGCCAATGTCACTGCTATGCTCTATGGCAGTGTATTAGCAAGGTGTTCCATAGAAGAACTGGTAGAAAAAGGTGACAGTAAAACATATTTCAGGGGAATGGAGCACATCATAGCAGAACAACAGAAAAATCACCTACCTGGCCTAGAACTCCCACCTTCTTTCAAGGATGTATTCACCGGAGCAGTATATTATCAATTATGCTGTAAAAACACTGGTATAAAAGGAGATTGAAAAATAATCTAAACACCATAACACTGACAGAAAAAATATTAGAAAGAGTTGTGAAAAGTGCAAGCCTCCTGCAAAAACATTAAGTATATATATATATATATATATATATATATATATATATATATATATATATATATATAGGTGTACTGAATATGGTAAACTCTGCCATTTGTTTAACCAACAAAATCTGACTGACTAACAGATAAGTGACAGGTGTGCAAGATCAAGTCTTGGTGTAGGGAAATATGTCCTTTCCCAGACATTATGCAATCTCTGAGTTAGTATGGCAATCTTTTGGTGTCGACTTTGTTAATGTCAAGATTTGGGTGTTTCAATCTATAAACTATAAATCTATAAACTCCATCATTCAGTATTTTCAATGTCCAGTCTTTTGGGATTTAGGCTTTTGTTTTTTCACTCTACTGAAGTAGACCCATATATGTATATATGCATACGGTTATATGTTTTTCCTAAACGTGCCTGACTCCCAGCTTACCTTGCACAAGCAGCGCACTTTGATCTGTCTCGAATCCTTCTGCTGTGCTTATATATGCTGGGTGGAATTCACTGCCTGCATGTGAGTATGTGTGCTTGCGTGTGTGCGTGTGTGCGTGTGTGCGTGTGTGCGTGTGTGTGTGTGTGTGTGCGTGTGTGTGTGTGTGTGTGTGCGTGTGCGTGTGTGCGTGTGTGTGTGTGTGTGTGTGCGTGTGTGCGTGTGTGCGTGTGTGTGTGTGTGTGTGTGTGCGTGTGTGCGTGTGTGCGTGTGTGTGTGTGTGCGTGTGTGTGTGTGTGTGTGTGTGTGTGTGTGTGTGTGTGTGTGTGTGTGTGTGTGTGTGTGTGTGTTTGTGTGTATACTTGAGTGTTTTCTTTTGGAAGACAGTATTTGGCATTGTACTACTTTTGTGACTGGAACTGTCAGGTTTGGCTTTACATGATTTTTTTTTCTAGTTTATTTTTTTGAACAAATTCTTTTTTGTCAGTTTTACAGCTTAAACAGTAAGTACACATGCAATATGTAACCTTCGGAACAATGTTAAATCTGTATATACACAAATATAGACTCAACAATATTCCATCAAATTAGTAGCAATTCAGCTTTCATCAGTGAAACTGAAAAAAACTAGTGTAAAATCTAACTTGTGTATAATTCTAACATTAGTAGACAATGCAGTGTCTATTCAGGTGTTATAACCTGAGAATTTGACCACAATATCCACTTGGTCATCTGGTGGCTTAACACTACTTAGCATCACTCCCTCCTTTGACCTGATATAATTAATCATTTTAAAAAACTTCTGCTAGATTTGGAGGATATGTGGTTCACCTGGTATAGACTTTCCTAGCCACTAAAGTGAATAAAGGTAAATTGACAGCATCCTTCCTTAAGGTAGAATCACTACTGAGCCCCAGGAGAAAAATGTTTTTGTGAGTATAAGAGGATTAGGAAAAATACTATTCAGAGACTGTACATACCTTTTAAATCCCTCCAAAACTGGACAGACCCAGAAGATATGGGTCCAGTCTACCACTACTTGACCTAGGCAGTTCCTGCACAAGGCCGTAATCATAGGAAAAATCCTGTGCAGTCTAGCTGGGGTTTATAAATACTCGAACATATGCTGTCGTAAAAAAAAATCTGAATTTCTAAGACTTTGGGGCACACCTGGGGGCCAGGACAAACCTCCTGGAGATGAATTGCCCCAGTTGTGCTTCCCAGTTAAGGTGAAATTTATTAGTGACCTTTCCTTTGTGCATTCATAGTATTTTATAGAGGCAACTTACCACACTTTTGATGGGGGTTTCCCCATCCTACTGCCTAATGGTCTAGGTCAATGGATATGTTTAGTGCCAATTAACTTAAATTTGCTCTCTTTAATTATAAGTTCCATATATACTTCTTCTTTACATGACCCTCACCAAGTTTGTTGGTAAACAGTTTTGGTTCCAAGAACCTGTCATATTCTAAAGCTTGTTCCCAGTAAAAAAGATCTCTAATTTGTGTCAGTCTAGCTAAGAAATAAACTCTATTATGTTCCCCAGCAAGGAGCTTCTGATGTGAGCAAAAGGTCAGCCAAGCAGTCTAAACAGCCAGTGACTGAGGACAACTTAACTTGACCAAGCATCTTTTGAGTTTCCTGCCTGTCCACACCCAGGTGAGTGACTCTGTTGTCCTCTAGTTTAGTGTGTTTCTTTGATGGACATCCTAGTTTGGATAGGATAATACTTTTTCAACTGCTGGATGCCTGGGGTAATAAGACAGCTGAATACCTTAAGTTTTCCTATGGCAAGATACTGTTGAAAATATGGACCCCTTAGTCCCCCTAGCATGTGAGGGGGGAGTGGGTATATCCTCTGCAATTCTAGGCTTAGTAATGGCCTAAAGGAACCCAGTAACTGATTGCTTAATTTTTTGTAATGTTCTGCTAGTGGGGGGACCATAACTGCTTACAAACAGTAAACCACATATGGTAAAACAAACCATTTTATTACTTGACTCAGCTGCAAAATGTCCAAACAAATTCCCGCCCATTGCTCAAGAGAGTGATAAATAGCTCAGGGAAGCCATATGCCCTCAATACCAAGTACAGGAAAGGCCATCCTGCATGGTGAGCTGACCAAACTTAATTACTTACTGTTTTTATTAGTATCCTCAACAGCCTATCAATGTGGTCCTCATTGTAACAAATCCCATCTGGTCAAGATGGATTAAATTTTTGAGAATAATTGAAACTCTTTACACTAAGACAGCCAAGAAAATGTTATAATTATAGTTTAATATGGAGATGGGGCAGCATGATGTTCTTTGAGTGGGACCTTTCCCTGGTTTAAGAACGACTGCAATTGCTGCTGTTTTCCAGGAGAATGGAACTTTCCCCTGTGTTTAGGATCTCATTAAACAGATGAATTAACCTTGGCAATAAAGTCTGCCTGGCCTCAATGTAAATCTCTAAGGGAATTCCATCTTGCCCGGGGAGTTTATCTTTGGCTAAAGTAATTACTACTCTTTAGTTCTTCCTTAGTCACTGGAGAAATTAACAAGTTCTTTTCATCAGTGGACACCTTCCTTATATTGAGGGCCTCCAGGTATTCTACAATTTGACAGGAGTTGCTAGGTCCTTGTTCTGCTGTGTAGACTTCACCATAATAGTTTACAAACTCCTTTAATATCCCATCTGGTTCGCTGACCATGGTTCTAATTGCCCTGCTCCAGATATTGACTGCCATGCCTTTGGCTATCTGACTCCTAAGCCTCAGCACCAGATGTTTTAGGTTTTTAGGGAGTTTTCAAATTGTCTCAGTTTTAGCAATCATTTCTTATGGTTTATTGTATACCACAGAGTGGCTTTGAGCTGCTGTTTTAGTTGCTGCACTTTCCCTTTGACCCCCTCTGTTCTCATAATCACTCACTGTCTGGGCCCTCATCAGTTCTGACTATATCTGATCTGTTTTACCCCTTACCTTTCTGTGCCTTTCTTTTCCATAGTTAAGAGACTTTCAGAGTACCTCTTTATTTATCCCAACTCTTGCCCTTGTCTTGTGACATAACATGTTCTAAACTCAGCACACCTTTGCAGAAGTACAGATTCATACTTCTGTATCTAGGGATTTGGATATGAAATTACATAATTGAGAGTTGTATGGGAGAATGGTCTGAAATCATAATGCAGAGATGAGTTAAGATGAGCACAAAATGTACTGATTCCTGTGACATCGCCACCTTATCTATGAGTGAGTAGAAGGAAATCCTGGAAGAGCAGCAAGTGTATATTTCTCTGGATAGGGAGAACTCTGAATGCAAGTCCACCATTCCCATGAAGGCTATGTATATTTTAATGTATTTAATTGAAGCCAGAATTCTGAGTGATCTTGGTCGCTTGTGGACTTCTTGAAAACTGTGTTCCAGTCTCCTGCCAAAAAGAATAACATTCTCTAAGCATTTCTAATACTGTTCATGAAGACACCATAGGGGTATGTATATATTTAGTATTATTACATGGTGACTATAACGGTAGCACTTGACAGTTGCATACCTACCTGCCTGTTTGGTCTAATGTTTGTGTGGTGTGGGTCATGGTGTTTCCATCTTGAGTAAAGTGGCCACTGGCCTTCTTCACCTGCTCGGATCCGGAGCGTGCACCAAAACTTAGTAACTTGATTTATTCAATTTCTTGTACATTCCAGGACAGTAATTCTATCATTTACAGAGCAAAAAGCTTATCCCTTCACCCTTTGGTGTGATCCATCCTGCTGCCAACATGTTATGTGTCTAATATACTGATAAATAGTGTAAATCACAACATAAATGTCTTGTGTACTGTAGGCATATTTTACAATAAAGTGTCCTGTGAAAACAGTCTCATTATTCTTGTTAAAAAAAAAAAAAAATGCTTAATAAAACACTTTAACATTAACAAGTGAAAACTATTTCCAAGTGCATTGTAGATAAATCTATCCTCATAAGGAGACACAATGCCTCTGACACAAAAAAATGAGGATGAAAACATGCTGCCCATAAGGTAGTGGATGAGAGCTATTTTCAGAGAATTTTCCATATTAGTTCATCCATTCTCTGGCCTCCTCCTGCCTCCTTTTAATCCTCACTCATACAGATTTCCCACTAGAATTTGTCTGAGAGATGATCTGTATTTCCCTGCAAGGGATATACAAATCAGCACATTAATCTGGCTTGTTCTGCTCGCCATTGTCAGCATGGATCAGATGATTATACAGTGTGAAATAATAACTCTCATGGTTATACATTCTTTGAACAACCAACTAAGAGGCCATCCTATCCACTGTATCATATTAATATTCAGTGTTACATCGAGGTTTTTAATGCTCTGCCCACCCTCTACACATGAAGGCCAATCAAAACAGAGCTGGTTTGGCCCCACCACTTTCAAATTCACTAGAAGTCAAACTTACCAGTATACTGTCAGTCATATTCACCAACAACAAACTTATCCATAGAAGTTTGATTAGTTTAAACCACCACGTTTAATGGTACACAAGCACAAAAAGTCTAAGGCATTTTATATCTACAAAGCAGGACCTGTACTCCCAGCTAAATAACTCTGTGGTCTACTGATGTTTTGTTATGCTTCTTACTCAGTCATTTTAGATTTGTACTGTCCATTTTCCTATCCCTTCATCCTGTTCTTAAGTAAATATCATCTATCAAATCCTCTTTGTCTGAAAGAGGGGAAAGTGATTATGGGTTCCCTTCACCTGGTTGCCCTTCAGTTCTGTTGCTAAGTCCTTCAGTGGTATTTCTGCTGTTTCCTCATGCTGGTCAAGGAATGGGACAGCCTGTATGAGTTTACTTAGCTCTATAATAAAAGTGATTGACCCTCTAGGGAGGTGAATCCTGAAGTTGAACTAGGTACTGTAATTTGAATTTTTACTTAGATTGTCTGTATATGTGAATGTTGTGTCTTTTAGCATTTCCCAGTTACGTGTCGCCACAGCGGAACTCCGGTCCGCTAATGATTGGCAGTAGATTTTTACGTGCCGAGTTGCCAGCCCTGATGCACAACCTTCAATGAAGGTACGCCCATTTACGCATGTCTCCAGGCAGAAGATGTTCTAGCTGAGAATCGAACGGAACAACGTCTTATTGAGAGGCGACAGAGCTACCGCAGCACCACCACCTGTAGATGTGAATAACTGGCTAAAAAACTGATTTCAAGTCTTGTGTCCATAGAATAGTTGTGAAAACACAGGACACAAGAATCATCTATTTTAATTATTCTGTGCAAGGACCACAGAGAAGATAATACCTTATATTTTAAGCCATACATCTTGTATCTCACCAACATTGGCTGGGACATTTTGGCCTGCAGATGCTGTGATATAAACACCCTTATGCACTTTCTCAATACCAATGGTCTCTTGGTCTGGAGACAGTCATTACTCTACTCTCTTTCAGGGATACTGGTGAATTCTAGGCTCTTTCTACATTCCCATTCTTCTTTGTCTATCAGTTTAGATTCAGCAAGGTCCAGTCAGCCCTCCTTAAAACCTACATGATGCTTAATGTCCCCTACTTTGGTGTCTGCTATCGATAACTATTCTGAATGCAATGTCAGGACAGTTTCAATCTCTGTTAATTTGCTGTCCACCATCTCCATATACATTGAGAGGGTAGTGTTTATCTTTTGCAGTTTAGCAAGGACTTGATGAAGACTTGCCAATTGTGACTGCTCATTTGACATGCCTGAGGCTATTGAATTCTGAGCAATACCAGGTAGGTCTTTTAGTGGGTTTTCTCTGTGCGCTTTGCTGGGGACTTTCAGTGCAGCACTTTGCCTAGTTTAAGCATGCCCTTTCTGTCATTCATGTGCTCCTAGTTTTAATTCTGTTGCTGCTGTAGATGATTTTGCAATATTTTTATGCCTGTTCAAATTTTAATAATCAAATCTTAATGACGAGTCGGAGGAGCACAAAAAGAGTGAGTTACTCTGAACTTATTCTGACCAAACATCATTTCGATTTACATTTTATAAGACAGTGTGACAAAATAATGATGTACCTGTGCTTTAGTTGTCTGACCATAATGGTGAAATGGCGGGGGGGGGGGGGGCAGAAAGTCATGATGTCTCATATTGCATTAAACAATATGCACGCATACACACACACACACACACACACACACAACAGATTGTACTTCTGCTGCTTGGTAATGCTGCGCCTGAAGTTTGACAGCTGTTACAACTTTTGTAATAGGGGCTGTGAAATCACTGGAGTTTGTTTGTCTATTTATGTACTGAGAGGAATGTAAAGCTGGTGACATGGTATAATTGTGTATTGTCACTTGGTGTCCCTCCATTCTCATTTTTATCAGGTGTATATTCAAGATTACTGCCTAAATATTTGTAAATTTTAACCATTCATTTCAGTGTTTTACAGAGGTCTGTTTTACATAGTGCAGAACAAAGCCTTACAGCTCCTGTTGTTCCCTCAACCCCTTTTGTCAGTGTTTCAATCAGACTGATACATGATGGGGACAACACTGTATTTCTGTTTAGCCTGATAAAATGCTAAAGCAAAATGCTGCCTCTCTCATAGGTTCATAGGTTCATAGGTAGGTACTAGGCTATTGGCCCTAGGGCCTATATAAGCCTAGCCAAAGGTACCCTGGCTTTCGCCACCCAAGAAAATTATTTTCCTGTGCCACTGTCGAGCAGAGCCACAGAAGTGATCCCCGGAGTGAATTTCCTATCTTCCATCCAATCATCAAGATTTTTCTTGAACAGTGCTAATGAGGAGCTTTGTTTGATATAGATAGGTAATTTGTTCCAGAGTATGGGAAGTCTCTGGGACAGGAATCTGTCCCTCCAGCATGTTCTGTTTATTGTGGTGACGAGGTTTAGGTCTATAGAGCATGTAGCTTGTAAGGATTGGGATTTCTTTAAGTGGAGCATGTCTAAAAGCTCTGGGTTTGACATAGCTTTGTGTGTTAGGCAGAGATCACCTCTGAGGAGGCGATATGCAATGGAGTAAAGCTGCAGTTTTTTGAGACGGTCTGCATAGGGCATCTCTTTGAAGCCAGTAATCCTCTTTGTGAGGTATTTCTGCAGCCTTTCTAGTTGTTGTAGATGTCTTGTGAGGTACATACCGAAAAGGGCATTGTACTCTATAATGGGTCTAATGAGTGACGAGTAGAGGGGAACATTGACCTCTTTTTTCCTGGATGAGATACCTTTTGTGATGAGGTGTGCCACTTAGAAGGATTTCCTGATTGCTGTGACAATGTGATTATCAAAGGAGAGACTACTGTCTATCTGTGTCCCAAGGTCTCTTATTACACTTTCGGTGTTAAGTAGACTACCGCCTATGTGGTAGTTCATGGGTACAGAGTTTTTACCAAAAGGGATGACAACGCACTTTTGGCATTGAACTTGAGGCCATGGCTTTGACACCAGGCATCTGTCTCAGCAAGGCCCTTTGTAGGATTTCCACATCTATTGGAGTTTTGATTATGGCTCCTAGTTTGCAGTCATCTGCAAACTTCGTTAGCCAAAGACCTTCTGTGTTGGCCTGTACTTCAGAGAAGTAGATACCAAACAGGAGAGGACCCAGGACTGAACCCTGTGGTACTCCACTTGTCACTGGTCTGAAGCTGGATTTGGAGTCTGCTACTTTCACAGTGTGGGTTCTGTCAGTGAGCCATTTGGCAACCCATCTTGTGACATAGGGATTTATACCTAGTTTAGTAAGTTTATCTATAATTCCAGAGTGGGGGATGGTGTCAAAAGCCTTGGCGAGATCTAGATAGGCTGTGTGAACCACCTTACCCTCATCTACGGCTTTGGTGACTGCTTCAAAGAAGTCTATCAGGTTTAGGAGACATGATCTGAATTTTACAAACCTGAACTGGATGGGGTCTTGAGTTTGGAGATTATCAATGTCATTGTTTATAAGTTCCATGATGATATGCTCCATAGCCTTGCAGACCAGGCTCATTAGGCTAATGGGGTGGTAGTTTCCAGGGTCTGTGGTGGCTCCCCCTTTGTGGAGTGGGATAACTGTCACTGTGCGCCATTCAGTGGGCACATAGCCTGAGGCGAGGCTATGACTGAACATGGTACTTAGGTGGGGTGCCAGTTTGTTCTGTAGTTCATGTAGAACACAGCCTGGGATGTCGTCAGGTCTCATGGATGCTGTGTTCTTGGCTTTAGATAGTGTGTTTTTTACTTGTGCAGCCGTGATTACAGGAACTTTGCATTCTTCTGGTATAGAGATGGGCCCTTTAGGGGATGACAGAGGGGTAAAGTTAGCACTGAGCCTATCTGCCAGGATGTTGGCAATATCCGTTGGTTCTGTATATTTAGTGCCATTGTGCTGTAACTCAGAGCAGATCTGAGTGTTGCCATTGAGATTCTTGACATAGCTATAGAATGCTTTGTGGTTGTCTTTAGAGTCAATGGTGATTTTGATTTCATAACTAGCTTTGGAGGATTTTATAAGGGACCTCAGCTTCTTATTGAAGCTGACCAGGGAGTTTCTCCAATCATGGGATTTTACTCTTTTTTGCAAGTTTCTTTCTTTTGTTGTAGAGTTTGTTTATGCAGGGGACCACCAGATTGGCTTCCTTTTTTTAGAGGATGGCATATTGGTTCTGTTAGGGATTGCACGATTCATGCACTCATGTAAGTGCTCATAAAGTGCATTTGTGTAGGATTCAGCAGTCATACCTCTATTGTCCATCAGCATGGGTGTCGTGAAGTTTGCCACTTCTGTCTTAAGAAGTGTGAAGTCAGCTTTGGAGAAATATTTTACTGTGGTTTCCCTAATTGGGGGTGGGAGAGGGATGTGGATGTCTAGGGTGATTAGCTTATGGTCAGATCTGACCAACAAGGAATTGACCTCTGGTGTGGAGCACCGGTTGCCCATGTTGGTAATAACCAGGTCTAGGATATTGCTGCCCCTGGTGGGGGTGTGGATAAGTTGATCCATGGCATTGGAATGTATGATTCCAGAAAACGTTGAGCACAAGAGTTGGTACATGAATAGTTTTCCCAGTTAATGGTAGGGTAGTTGAAATCACCCATTATTAGGGTGTTAGGTTGTACCCTAATATTTTCCAGTGTATTAAGAAATGAGGAGTGGGAATCCTGGGGCATGGTGGGGGATCTGTAGCAAGCTACAATTTGGATTGCAGTCTTGCCCAGAGTTAGTTGCACTTGGATAATCTCGGATGCATTATGCTGAGCAACTAGCCTGGAGGTGTGGATATCCTTAATGAATATGGACACGCCTCCACCTTTAGTGTTTCGGTCCAGGTTAGGTGGCTGAAAGGTGTGGTATGAATTATAGCCTGGTAATGCAGGGGTACTCTCTGAACCAGGTCTCAGTCACTGCACAGATGTCGATGTTCTCCATTTTAAGGAGTGCCTCGAGAGAGTGCATTTTGAGGTTTAGACTTCTAGCATTGAGTAGCAATACCCTCAGATTCTTCTTGCCTGTACCTGTTAGGGTGGTGAATTTGTCATTTGAACCTTGCCTAAAAAAGGCACTATAGGGGTGGCTAGAGCCTTAGCCAGTATCCGGAATCCCAGGGGCGACAGGTGCAGGTCATCTCTGGCAAAGCATCGTGGCTTGTCGATCATGTCATCCCAGGCAGACAGATACTGGATCCCCTTAGAATGACACCAGAAGCTTAGCCAATTGTTGAAGTCAATCATTTTGTCCTTGTACTGTGGTATCATTCTGGGTGATGTCAGGATGCTACTCAGGGCTAGGGTCATACCTGCATGGGCTACAAGATTGGACAGCTCCTCCATGTCCCTTTTCATGTAGTCCAAGGAGGTACGTCTCAGGTCATTTACACCAACATGGACAATGACAGTCATATTTGTACTTGTTGTGGAGTGACCTGAGTGCATGCATTATGTGGCGGATCCTGGCACCCGACAGACAACTGACAGTAACTTTCTCCTTGTTTAGCCTGGTGAGTGGAACATCAGTGTGCCTGACTATAGAGTCACCTATGACTAGAGTGTTAGGTACGTTGTTATGCTTTATGGGCTGTGGTTGAGTGGCACACAGAGTTTGTGGGCTATGTGTCATTTGGGTTGTGTTGGGGGGTGGAGGTTGCTTGTGTTTCTGCTTTGGAGGTCCCTGTTGCTTGGGCAGGTTTTTACTGAGAGCCTCCGTGAATGTAGGTGTGTGTTTTGTGTTTCTATGTGTGTGTTTTGGTGGTGTAGATTTTGAGAGACTATGTGCTGAGTGTGACGTGGTGCAAGTTTTTACATTCTCCTCTTGACTGTCTAGTCCAGTCTTGGGTGAAGAGAGTTTTGCTTCTAGTTTGGCTATATAAGTGCATCTCTCACAGGTTGTAGTGTTGGGTGGTAGGAGGAGAGGGTTGTCTGTGTACTTGAGGCAATTACTGCATTGCCCCAAGATGCCCAGAATCATCAGGTAGACAGGAGAAAACACCGGGGGCTGACCCTTAGACATGCCTGGATAGGTGCTTATTTGTTAAGTACTAGAAACTGTTTTCCTCTAGACAGTGAGGAAAGTTGAGTGCTGTAGTAATTTGTAGCTTATTTAGTGCTTACAATAAGTTCTGAACAAGTGCTGAAACAAAAAACTGGCTAGTTCTAAGAAAAAAAAAATTAAGCTAGAAGGCTGCCCTCCAACACAGAAAGGCTTGGGCCCTAGAAGCCTACAAATAGTCCTGGACACAGTAAATCTATATCCAGGCTAGACTACCCACAGGAAAGGCAGGAAACAAGCTTTTTTTTTTGTTTTTTTTGTGGAGAGAAAGGAGTAACATAAACTCTGTCTCTCTCTGTATATATATATATATATATATATATATATATATATATATATATATATATATATATATCCATCTATCCATCCTCAACCCCCCCTTTTCCCATTTTTTTTTGCACATAGGGTCAGGGTGCCACTTCAACAGTGACAATCCCCTCAAGCCAAGGTTTACAATGCCAAGTGGCTACCCCTGCCACAGTAGTTCACACACACTCACAGCGACAGCCAATTTAGAGTGTTGAATCCAATTACTGCATGTCTTTGGAATTTGGGAGGAAACCAAAGTACCCAGAGGAAACCCACACAACCACAGGGAGGACATGCAGACTCCACAAAGAAGGTGCTGCAACCAAGAATCAAACTAGAGAACCTCTTCCTGTGAGGCAACAATGCTAACCACTTCACCACTGCATATATATATATATATATATACACACGCACACGTATACATATATATAATATATATATATATATATATATATATATATATATATATATATATATATATATATATATATATATATATATATATATATATATATATATATATAGATATATATATGTGTGTGTGTGTGTGTGTCTGTGTGTGTGTGTGTGTGTGTGTGTGTGTGTGTGTGTGTGTGTGTGTGTGTGTGTGTGTGTGTGTACACATATATATATGTGTGTGTGTGTGTGTGTGTGTGTGTGTGTGTGTATGTATATGTATATATCTATATCTATATATATATATATATATATATATATATATATATAAATATGTATCTATAGCTATCTATAGATATATATATATATATATATATATATATATATATATACATATATATATATATATATATATATATATATATATATATATATATATATATATATATATATATATATATATATATATATATATATATATATATATATATTATATATATATATATATATATATATATATATATATATATGAGTACTCATATCTAAGGAAGCATGGATAAGCATACATATTGACATATGTATAGATATGTAATTTGATAAAACATAAACCCCGGGATTCATGAAGCTTGCATCAGGCGCAGGCGTAGCATAGGTGGTATAATGCCAAATATGGCCACCGAGCGATTCAGGTATGATCCAATTCCACGTGCACTACCGGCGTAGATCTGCACAGCCCTCAGCTTAGGTATGCTAATCACCCCATGTGCAGTGCCGCACCATGCAAATGAAGGTACATAGCGATTCATGAAGTGGTGCAGGCATAGCATAAGCCCACAGAAATGTAAACCAAAAAATATGGATTACATTTTTCCAAACAGAACATTGGAGCTATGAAAGCGGACCAGACCCATGTATTACAAAGTTAACATATGCCAATGGCTAAATATACAGCCAATGGCATAAGAAAAGATGAACAACACCTAAAAAACAACATTTAATGTCATGTCCACAGTAACGCAAAGTACAACCGCAGGGCATGTGTGCGCAAATTGGAACACAAAGAAAATATATACAAATGTCATAAAATCGCAATGTAATACAAATCATGATTTCACCATAATATTCAGTGGTATGCATGGTACACCACAACCAAGCTGCAAGGGTTTCTAAGGGTCTGTGAAAGTGTTCGGCGCAGTAACTAGGAATTAGTAGTCAATGCCATGCAAATGAGGCAGGTAATAGTGAATCGCAAACGTCCCACCGGACTAAGGATGTACCATACGGCGCAACTCTACAACACCAAGGAGTGGTTTAGAGGTATATATGACATCAGCAGTGGGGTGTGCCACCGTAGCTGTAAGCACATTGGAGCAATGCAAATCCAGCCTGGCCACTGCTAAGCAAAGCCGCAGGACAGGGGTGGGGAGGTAGGTATAGCATCATTTAGCTGAGAGCACATATGGTGCCCGGAAACGCATGTGTACGGAGATGAAAACGTGCCCGAAACCCGGTAAGCGGACGCACGTGCCGCGCACCATAGCTCAAACAGGAAGGTCAGGGGAAAAAAATAAGGAAATGCCGCAGTAGGGTAATTGGAGTACAACTGAGCAATTAACACCTATTAACTCACAGCGGGCAATCGACGGCAGCTGACAAGTCTGCTCGCAGAAACCTGCAAAACAGGATAGGGGAGGTGTCGGATTGCAAAGAAAATAGAACTGTCATAGCAGAGCAAAGCAAACCTGCAGTAGACCGGCCATAGAACACATTACGCAAGATAAGCCAGGTTTGGGAAAGTACAAATGAAAGCAGGCTGCTGGATGCATGCCAGAAAATGGGAGGTGAAACGTGAAGAAATGTAAAGGGAAGGGCAAGAGGTAATCCACGGCAGCCAAATGTAATTCAACACCAAAGGCACCACAATAGTAGTTCCTATCGTAAAACACATAAGATACCCTGTAGCTACGATCATACATACACACCCTATGACATCATCAGTGTTCACAGCACAATAGTATAAAGTCTGAAAGCACCTCACACACACCTGTGTATTCCCAAACACTGCACCATAGGTGTAAACATGTGGGGAACTTTTACAATGTACATGTTGGGAGCTGCCATAGCTGTGATTCATCACCATGTGTTAGTGACTGAAGGTGTTGTGGAGGATGATGCCGACAACCACCGCAGGCCCCGGAGGAGGAGAAGAGTGTTCAGACCAAGGGTAACCTACCAGGGGCTACATGATCTGAAGATAGTAGAACGTTACAGGGTGGACAGGGACATCTTACAGCGAATAGTTGAGCTGTGCCGGCCACACCTGAGATCCAGAAACAACAGAGGGGAACCCATCCCAGTGGACATGAAGGTATGTGTAAGCTTGCGAATACTAGCCACAGGTACCTTTCAAAGGCCAACTAGAGATATAATGGGGATCTCATAGGCATCAGCATCCAGGGTACTACACCAGTTCCTGGATGCCATGTTACCACATGCCAATGAGCATATATACTTCCCCCGAACTCAGGAGGAGTTGGCCAACAATATGCGTCTCTTCCACCATGTGGCACACTACCCAGAGGTACTGGGTGCGATAGACTGCACTCACATACATATCAAGTCACCACCCAGTGAGCATGGTAGTTGCTACATAAACCACAAGGGATACCACTCCATCAACTGCCAGGTTGTGTGCAATGCCCAGGGCATTATCATGGATGTGTGTGCTGGCAGCCCTGGAAGCTACCATGACTCCCACATCTGGCATGCCTCACAGCTGTATCAGGTATTTGTCAGGGGGGACATCCCACATGGCCACCTTGTGGGGGATGCTGGCTATGCACTGGAGCCATGGATGATGACTCCCATCAGAAATGCACACACATCCATGCAAGAACGCCATAATGAGGCACACGCACAAACCAGAATCATCATAAAGGGTGTGTTTGGGATGCTGAAATCATGGTTCTGTTGCTTGGACATATCTGGTGGAGCCTTGCAGTACTCTCCAGGCACGTGTGCCCACATCTTCATAGTATGTGCCATGCTACATAATATGATCCTGCGGAAACAGCTGCAGCAGGGACATAATGGTGAAGGCCCTCACAGCCCACCGCAATTGCCAACGCCATCACAGGCACAGAGGGATTCAGACCATGAACACCCTGTGCCAGCCCCAGTAGGCAGACGGAGGCGTGCCCAATATGCCTATGCCTTGGCAAAGAGGGAACGTATAGCACATACTCTGACAGTGTAGGCCCCTATGGACTGACACACCTCTCCACCTGCACACACAGTAAAATGGATGGCACACACGCACGACCACCTGTAAATTGTAATGTATAGGTGGCCTACTGTGTGAATCCTACATAGGCAGCCCTCAACCATTGCACACACAGCAGCTATTGGAACAAGGAATGTCAACACCTGAACAGTACACGCACCTATCAGCATATGTTGGTACTGTATGTATAGGTTTCTAGGTACATCGGTAGGTACACGCCCGATTGTCAGAGGCCATTCATCAATCGAGGCAAACAGTGTCAGCTGTCGCCACCACATCGAGTAACCAACTGACCCTCAGTGGAGCAGAGCCAATTGCGGGATCCATGTGTGTAATCACTGTTCCCCACACACTCTGCATGGATTCCCTGGTGTGTAAATGAGGGGCTCCATACAATGTAATCATGGATGTAGTGGCAAAGCATGGGGTGTACCCATGACAGGTATCTGTCACCCCAGCATGCTCCACCTATGGTTGTGTGAAGGTGTAGCACATTATAGTGTGTGGCTCACTGTGACATACATTCCCAGTGCTGGGGCACATCCATTAAACATCACTTGGACATACCATTAATAGGTCTCATCCATATGTAAACTAACTGAGTTACCCATTTGATTGCAGTATGGAGTAACAGCCATAGTACAGTCCACATACAAAACGCCATAACACGTGTACAAATCCCAGATGCCCAAGTGGTAAAAGCACTGACTGTCGTGCATGTTCCCGGTACCACATCCTGCAAGGGACGTTACGTAATCCCGAAGGCACAAATAATGGATGGTGGATGCAGGTCATCAGATCAGGTTTTGCACATGTTAGCGGGAATATGCGTTGCCCAGTGCTGGTAAGCATAGTTTAAACATGACCACACAGATATGTGCAAAACAGGGCTAAGCTTCTCTGAATATCATGCAGATCACAGTCAGTGATGTCCAGAACAGGTGTAACTAGCATTAGTCACCCCTGTACTAATAGTGCCTGCTCTGAAGGGTAAAACGACCACTGCCAGGAGTAGAACATGCAATCATGTACACAATCACCTAACACTAAGCTACCCAAGATGTACCAACGGCAGGTGTGTAATGTGACAGGTTCAAACACAAATGTGCGGAGTCCAGGAAACAGTATACACCGACATGTACACAATGAAAGGTGTATTCTCCCTCTCACTCTCTCTCATATATATATATATATATATATATATATATATATATATATATATATATATAATAGAGATAGAAAGGGAGATAGAGAGATATATGTTGATATATACGGATTCACCTATATCTGCAAATATATAGATAGGTTAACGACATGTACACAACCGTGGAGGTAGAAATAAATAGGATACTGCCAACTATGGAATGTGTCACATACCGACACGCATAATCACGAGGCTTAAAGACCGAAAGAACACAGTACTGGAACACTGGAACTGCGTGTAATATTATCACGATATTAAGGGACATTTAGTTATCGCTGCCGGTGTTGCGGCCCACGTAGGTACTGTGTTCAACTGTGTTTGTGATTGCTGTAGTCTGTGTATGTGTGTTGAGGGTGCCGTGTGTGTTTCCATGGGACTGTAATGTGTGTGTGTGTGTTTGCATCGTGTGTCTGTTAGTGCTAACTCAGAGGCAGAGCAGTACGGCAGGTGTGGTCATAGTTGGCCATAGACATATGGTACCACCTGTCCCATTTTAAGAGGGACAGCCTCTCCCTGGGCAGTTGTGTCCTGACAAAAAATATTAAAAAGGGCAAATGTCCGAGATTGTAGGACATAATTATGTCCCATATATTATGTAACAGTTGCATTAAATAATTATGCCTGCATCTACAAAATTTAAACGTTACATGAAACATGATAAGTAGCTAAAGTGCTACAAGAATAAGTATGTATTCAGGATAAAAGTATGTCCTATCCTGTGTACTGACCGTGGGTATGTGTCAGCCTGTAAACACTGATGTGTGTCCTGCAAATGTCCCACTATGGCCATTTGAAAAGGTGGCAACCCATGCCAAAGAGGCTCAATCACCAACACAACTGCAATGAGTGTAAATATCTGTGACAGAAATACACAAGACAGCTGTCATTTAGTAACATTCTTTTACATATCGCTGTATTTCCGGAGGTATGGAAGTATCAACCTCACCTGCATACTATATAGAAACCAATTAACAATGGCTCAATGTATAAGCCCGTAACAACCATAGTTCAGTCTACTAAGTGATAGGTCTTCAGTTAGGGAAGGAGCCCACACTCATATATGGAATATGTAGGAATGCAGTCCCCACAAACCTGTATATGCTATGTACACCCACCGACATCTCCCCCACACCTGAAACAATTGCAATACAGACTGTAATAACATCACAAACATCCACTCACTCAATTACATCTGCAGAACCATTAACATACCTTGTGAGAGACACATTTGTAAAGGTGCCATGTGAAATTGTAGCTGTTGTGTAATGGAACAGATGGCGATGTTACAGTATTTGTTTGTAATAGTCCCTTATCAGATGGTTGAGATGACAGGTACACTCACATGTAGAACCACATACTCTAGCCATCACACACAATCCACGGGGGACATGAAATCAAAATATCCGTGTCTCTACAAATATCAGTTGCAATTTCTCACAACAGAACACATACAGGTCATCTCCCCGAAGGTAGGGTAAAAGGGCAATGCCCAAATGGAGAATTAAATTATACCCCACTGTTGCCGTGTAATTGGTGAATGGAGTAGCTGCACAGCTGATGTGCATGTAATAATTTACTCAGGAACACCAACTGGCGGCAGGAAACCACATGTTACAGGTATCGACATATATAAGGATGACTTGCCATACATACAAACCGTATGCTCATACCATAGAACCATTTAAACAGTAAAGGTGTAAGAGAGATATTTACAAAGATTCAGAACGCTGACAAGGTATGTAGAACACTCAGTATGTTAGTGTACATCGAGCCTGTTTTGTATTAATTAAAAGTGTACGCAATGCATAAAGTAGGAAAAGGTATTCTGTAGTGATGTCTTGTTGAGCATAGCAAAGCTTGTAGAAATTGTGCGTCCTACTGTGGGCCACAAGGTAAACATCACATACACCACAAGGGATGTTACATGAGGGCTTTAAACGGAACAATTCCACACCACCCGCCGTCAGTGGTAGGGTATGTCGAACAAGTACTTGCCATAGCAGGGGATAGTATATGTTGATATACCATCACAGTAGGCATGTGTATGGGCATATAACAACAATAACATGCCTAAGGTGGTCCTGCTGTGCAAGTATGCTTTGCATTATGGGATAATGTGTAAAATATGTGTAATGTACAGTATTGTAGGTAGATATGTCAGATATTCTACACAGCACAACTGTTATATCATGCAAACAAAAGGTATCGTCAATTGGCATGTACGATACACAATAACAGGATACATATGGCTTGTAGTCACGGGACACTGTAACAGCATGATAGCTAATTGAAATGGAAGAGCAACTCAATTAACCATGCACAGAGGACATGTAATAGCTTCACAGGTACATAGTGAGGTACTATGCTGTCTGTCAAGTCTATGTGTAAGCCCAACTACAGTGTTTACACCGGCAGCACCTCTCTAGGGTAGTGTCCTGTCTGTGAACAGCAGAGCCATGTGTTACCTGCACCTCTCTACAGTACAGCCACTGCAGTGATCCCTGGTGTATCAGTGTGACCGCCTACAGAGTCACCTATGACCGGTGTGTTGGGTATGTTATAACACTCTATTGGCTGTAGTTGATGGGCACACATGAGTCTGTGGGCTATAAGTAATTGTTGTTGTATTTGGTAATGGGGGCTGCCTCTGGTGCCTACACAGAGTATGGAGAGGTTCTGCAAATGTCGTACTCATACTATGTGTGTCCTGTGGTGGTGGAGATCTAGTGAGACTATGTGATGAGTGGGGTGTGTTGCAAATGTTAAATGTCCCCACATGAATGTCAGGTCCAGTCTGGGTTGGTGAGAGCATTACCCCCAGCATGGCCACATATGTGCATCTCCCACAGGTTGTAGTGTCGTATGTTGGGAGGTGAGCATTGACTGTGTACATGAGACAATTGCTCTATTGCCACATGTTTGCCATATTCATCATATAGACAGGCAATAGCACTCGTGACACTTGGACATGCCTGTATATTCAACCATGTCTCACAAGATATGTGAGTTACGTGTGTACAACAGCTGTTGTACTGTAAGCAAGCTGGAAATGTAAGGACAGACAGTGTACTTGTAAGACATGAGTTGGAATGGGTGCTATAGTAATCAGTAGCTCATGAAGTGCTCACATGTTCTGAACAAGTGCTGAGCATGAATATGCAATACAGATAGGGTGTTGGATAATATCAACCCACTGCAACCCACAAGTGGAGACGACAGTCATAATTGGAGGCACTGCACTATTACCCTGCTGAGTATGGTCTGCAAGTCTATGAACCTTTATCAATGTAGATGTTAGCAGTACAGAAGTAGAAGACAGTACGGATGATTTCACACTGCATAGCATACCTGTGACAGGTCAGAGGACATCATCACCCATACCATGTTCCAGCTACACTGAGTATACTAGATGTACCTTTGTTTGTCACAGGAGTGTTCTACCAGTGGCCTGTTGACAGAAGCAACACTACAAAAGGTGTCTGAGTGACATGTGCATATCACACCAGTGGCAGCTACCGTAAAACAGGGTTAATGTTGTGTACTCCCCCCTCAGTGTAGCCCATACCACACAGACAAATGGGAGGCATCTGTGTATGTAAGGATGTGAATGTCCATGACCTAGGAGCAATAGCTGTCTCAGTGCTGTGGACAACATACAGAATGGGCTTTGTGAGTGAGGTGTGTGACATATGTGGACAATCTGACAGCTGATAATAGCATTGTCACCACTAGTTGAATAACCCTGCACCCATTAACTACCACCTAGGCAGCGGTCAACATTATGGGCACTGTGTAAGGGATGGTGCTGTGCAGTTCACCTCCCTGAGTTGGTGACGTCTCTAGGCCTATTAGGTAGTCATATGAGGCACTCATGTCATGACAGGGTGCCATCCATGAGCATGGAGATCATTGCACAGGCATACTCAGCACTCGGGTGACCAATATCAGATCACATATCACCTTTAAGGGGTATTGGCCATGCGTGGATGGGCGATACCAGCCTTCACCATCCTCACCTCCACTATGCAGCATGCTGGCTACCTTGCATAAAGACATGTGCTACACTGTGATGTTGGACATGCTACACATACATATCCTGATCTGAAAGACATACATCATGGACAGCCACCATCCTACTACAAGGATTGCCACATGCTGGACAGATCCCTGTGCCATACATGTTACATACTCCTGCCATACCATGCAACCCTGTCCATCAAAGCTGCACATATCATCTCTGTCATACATGGTGCGATGACCGCATGGTAGATGTATTATTAACTGTCTGGATCAGTAATGTGGCATTGATGCACCTTGCGGTGGCCAAATGGCTGTCGGATACAGCTAGAAAACCTTGCCTGTACATGCCATAGTTGATAACCATCCCTGCGAATGACGTCCGGCTAGCCATTGTCCCATGTCTATCACATGTGCAACACAGGCGATATGTGGCAGTATGTTGAACTGCTGTACAGTGCCGTGTAGATGTATATGGCAAAACACATGCATGTAAAGGTTTCCGTGTGTATGTGTGCATTGTCACTGCTCATGTCCATTAAGGCAGTGTATGTGTTGATATGTGACATATACACAGCATCAAGGTCAACAGCATTACTGTGGACACATCCAGGCATGTGCTGATAGGTAAGAACACCAGTACAGGCAAACAGACATGCCCACATCAAGACAGCATTCACATGGAGTATGAACAATGTAATGAGGTGACACACATATATGGTGATGATATCCAATGCATAACGCATGTTACATGTGTGACACAAACATGGCAGTCGTGTCAGTGTCATGACGATTTGCAAATATAACTGTTCAGATGTACTAGATTTAATACAAATGTATGTGCAGCTGTATCTCTGTACATCTCTGTGATACTGTGACCTGTCTCCATCATTATGTCTTCCAGACAATGCCTCGTTCATGCCTGCCAGCGTATAGCTGCCAGGAGGATGATGACCTCATCCTGTACCTCCATGAGAACTACGAGGTGTTGTTCAGCCATGTGCCACAGCTTGCCCAGCAGCGTGACGACCTGTGGCAGGACCTTCGCAGGAGGGTTAATGATGTGGGTGGCCATAACCGCACCTAGCAGCAGGTGCGCAGACACTGCACGGACCTGATACGACATGCGAAACAGCGTGCCAATGCAATCGCCAGGGAACAAGGTGGAACAGGTGGTGGCCCACCAACCCAGCCCCCACTCACACACACCAAGGAGCTACTGGCCAGCCTGGGGACACCCTCAGAACAGCATCCACAAACACTAGCTGCCATTGTGGAGGTGGGTGTCTCCCAACCAATGAGCCTGGAGTTGACTGGTAAGTCACTACTGCACATATGACTATTATGTCCCATTTAGTTGCATGTGTCACTGTACAAAATGTAATGCAACATCATATGCAAGGTATGTTTACACACATGCCGCATACTACAGTATGCTACCCTGTGTATGCACACATGTGCATACTATATGCTATTGTACAGGCGAATGTGTTAATATGCGCAGTGCACCCTGTGGCTGTCATACAGTCATGGATATTGTTCAAACTGCTGTGTCACCCCTATACAGGTACCTCTGGCGTGCCACACAGACATCAGTCTGTTGCAGGTGAGACAGTTATCAGTATCAGGCATGTTAATGCATATATCTATATGCCGTGTGGCCAGTTAACACATGTACACATAATGTATGGTCCAGTCACGATATACAGGTTGCATCTGTCATCATTCACACTGGCTACCCATGTGCAATATATACAAACTAAATGAAGCACCTACATGAAACCATAGTACCTGTCATTGCTAGATGTGTGGACAGCTGTGCATACAATGGTGGAGGTGCTCAATGTAGGCATATATACTATAGATTGGACCAACACATGTGTGGTACACAAACAGTACCACACAGTGAGCTGGGATATGGGCAGCCCATAGAAGTCACCATTGTGTAATATGCCCCTGCAATGGGTGCACACACTGTGATGTGCCATCTGACATGTCCCAGACATGTAGTGTTCCGGCTGCAATATTGTCTCACTATCCCATAGTATATACTCCACATACCAAACATACAACCCATTGTCTGCATAGCCCTGTGGACAGTGACATATCTGACATCTATGGGTGTATGTCATATGGGACAACACAGACATGTGACATAGACGGCCATCACAAACATTTGGCCAACACATGTTCACACATGGCCATGGAGGATGGCCAGAGACATGTAGCCACACAGTAGTTGTGATGTGTATACACCCTGTTGCACATTGTCCACACATGGTCCAACTATAGCCTTAGTTGACTGATTATATAGCTGATGTGGAACACTGGACATCCTAAACGCCTGTGCACAGCTAGTGGAGGTGTCACTCAATTTGACCATATAAGATGTGTTGAACATCACGACTGTGTCATAGCATGACAGTAGTCATCTGTACAGCTTCCACAGTCATTAACACCACATCAGGCCACAGATACCGTACATTTCCCTTGCTGCTGTAGGACATCACTGTCAGCCGTGCACCTCGTGTGTGTGTGGTACATTAATGTCATGTGGGACATGGTGTATTGACAAGTCTGCCATGTGTGGACATCATTGCCAGGCAGCTAAGACTTTGTAGTAGTTGTGCAGGGGTGTCATCCGTAGGTCTTCCAGTGACCTGTCACATGACACAGCATGGTTTGGTGTGTATACACCTCAGCGACGTGAGTCACAATCCACAGTTATGTAATGTGGGTTTTGGCTCGGCATATAAGGATGACTTGCCATACATTCAAACCGTATGCTCATACCATAGAACCATTTAAACAGTAAAGGTGTAAGAGAGATATTTACAAAGATTCGGAACGCTGACAAGGTATGTAGAACACTCAGTATGTTAGTGTACATCGAGCCTGCTTTGTATTAATTAAAAGTGTACACAATGCATAAAGTAGGAAAAGGTATTCTGTAGTTATGTCTTGTTGAGCATAGCAATGCTTGTAGAAATTGTGTGTCCTACTGTGGGCCACAAGGTAAACATCACATACACCACAAGGGATGTTACATGAGGGCTTTAAACGGAACAATTCCACACCACCCACCATCAGTGGTAGGGTATGTCGAACAAGTACTTGCCATAGCAGGGGATAGTATATGTTGATATACCGTCACCGTAGGCATGTGTATGGGCATATAACGACAATAACATGCCTAAGGTGGTCCTGCTATGCGAGTATGCTTTGCATTATGGGATAATGTGTAAAATATGTGTGATGTACAGTATTGTAGGTAGATATGTCAGATATTCTACACAGCACAACTGTTATATCATGCAAACAAAAGTTATCGTCAATTGGCATGTACAATACACAATAACAGGATACATATGGCTTGTAGTCATGGGACACTGTAACAGCATGATAGCTAATCGAAATGGAAGAGCAACTCGATTAACCATGCACAGAGGACATGTAATAGCTTCACGGGTACATAGTGAGGTACTATGCTGTCTGTCAAGTCTATGTGTAAGCCCAACTACAGTGTTTACACCGGCGGCACCTCTCTAGGGTAGTGTCCTGTCTGTGAACAGCAGAGCCATGTGTTACCTGCACCTCTCTACAGTACAGCCACTGCAGTGATCCCTGGTGTATCAGTGTGACTGCCTACAGAGTCACCTATGACCGGTGTGTTGGGTATGTTATAACACTCTATTGGCTGTAGTTGATGGGCACACATGAGTCTGTGGGCTATAAGTAATTGTTGTTGTGTTTGGTAATGGGGGCTGCCTCTGGTGCCTACACAGAGTATGGAGAGGTTCTGCAAATGTCGTACTCATACTATGTGTGGCCTGTGGTGGTGGAGATGTAGTGAGACTATGTGATGAGTGGGATGTGTTGCAAATATTCGCGTCCCCACATGAATGTCAGGTCAGTCTGGGTTGGTGAGAGCATTACCCCAGCATGGCCATATGTGCATCTCCACAGGCTGTAGTGTCGTATGTTGGGAGGTGAGCATTGACTGTGTACATGAGACAATTGCTCTATTGCCACATGTTTGCCATATTCATCATATAGACAGGCAATAGCACTGGTACATGACACTTGGACATGCCTGTATATTCAACCATGTCTCACAAGATATGTGAGTTACGTGTGTACAACAGCTGTTGTACTGTAAGCAAGCTGGAAATGTAAGGACAGACAGTGTACTTGTAAGACATGAGTTGGAAAGGGTGCTATAGTAATCAGTAGCTCATGAAGTGCTCACATGTTCTGAACAAGTGCTGAGCATGAATATGCAATACAGATAGGGTGTTGGATAATATCAACCCACTGCAACCCACAAGTGGAGACGACAGTCATAATTGGAGGCACTGCACTATTACCCTGCTGAGTATGGTCTGCAAGTCTATGAACCTTTGTCAATGTAGATGTTAGCAGTACAGAAGTAGAAGACAGTACGGATGATTTTGCACTGCATAGCATACCTGTGACAGGTCATAGGACATCATCACCCATACCGTGTCCCAGCTACACTGAGTATACTAGATGTACCTTCGTTTGTCACAGGAGTGTTCTACCAGTGGCCTGTTGACAGAAGCAACACTACAAAAGATGTCTGAGTGACATGTGCATATCACACCAGTGGCAGCTACCGTAAAACAGGGTTAATGTTGTGTACCCCCCCCCTCAGTGTAGCCCAAACCACACAGACAAATGGGAGCCATCTGTGTATGTAAGGATGTGAATGTCCATGACCTAGGAGCAATAGCTGTCTCATTGTTGTGGACAACATACAGAATGGGCTTTGTGAGTGAGGTGTGTGACATATGTGGACAATCTGACAGCTGATAATAGCATTGTCACTGCTAGGTGAATAACCCTGTACCCATTAACTACCACCTAGGCAGCGGTCAACATTATGGACACTGTGTAAGGGATGGTGCTGTGCAGTTCACCTCCCTGAGTTGGTGACATCTCCAGGCCTATTAGGTAGTCATACGAGGCACCCATGTCATGACATGGTGCCATCCGTGAGCATGGAGATCATTGCACAGGCATGCCTCAGCACTCGGGTGACCAATATCGGATCACATATCACCTTTAAGGGGTATTGGCCATGCGTGGATGGGCGATACCAGCCTTCACCATCCTCACCTCCACTATGCAGCATGCTGGTTACCTTGCATAAAGACATGTGCTACACTGTGATGTTGGACATGCTACACATTCATATCCTGATCTGAAAGACATACATCATGGACAGCCACCATCCTACTACAAGGATTTCCACATGCTGGACAGATCCCTGTGCCATACATGTTACATAATCCTGCCATACCATGCAACCCTGTCCATCAAAGCTGCACATGTCATCTCTGTCATACGTGGTGCGATGACCGCATGGTAGATGTATTATTAGCTGTCTGGATCAGTAATGTGGCACCGATGCACCTCGCGGTGGCCAAATGGCTGTCGGATACAGCTAGAAAACCTTGCCTGTACATGCCATAGTTGATAACCATCCCTGCGAATGACGTCCGGCTAGCCATTGTCCCATGTCTATCACATGTGCAACACAGGCGATACGTGGCAGGATGTTGAACTGCTGTACAGTGCCGTGTAGATGTATATGGCAAAACACATGCATGTAAAGGTTTCCGTGTGTATGTGTGCATTGTCACTGCTCATGTCCATTAAGGCAGTGTATGTGTTGATATGTGACATATACACAGCATCAAGGTAAACAGCATTACTGTGGACACATCCAGGCATGTGCTGATAGGTAAGAACACCAGTACAGGCAAACAGACATGCCCACATCAAGACAGCATTCACATGGAGTATGAACAATGTAATGAGGTGACACACATATATGGTGATGATATCCAATGCATAACGGGTGTTACATGTGTGTGACACAAACATGGCAGTCGTGTCAGTGTCATGATGATTTGCAAATATAACTGTTCAGATGTACTAGATTTAATACAAATGTATGTGCAGTTGTATCTCTGTACATCTCTGTGATACTGTGACCTGTCTCCATCATTATGTCTTCCAGATAATGCCTCGTTCATGCCTGCCAGCGTATAGCCACCAGGAGGATGATGCCCTCATCCCATACCTCCATGAGAACTACGAGGTGTTGTTCAGCCATGTGCCACAGCTTGCCCAGCAGCGTGATGACCTGTGGCAGGACCTTCACAGGAGGGTTAATGATGTGGGTGGCCATAACTGCACCTACCAGCAGGTGCGCAGACACTGCACGGACCTGATACAACATGCGAAACAGCGTGCCAATGCAATCACCAGGGAACAAGGTGGAACAGGTGGTAGCCCACCAACCCAGCCCCCACTCACACACACCGAGGAGCTACTGGCCAGCCTAGGGACATCCTCAGAACAGTATCCACAAACACTAGCTGCCATCGTGGAGGTGGGTGTCTCCCAACCAATGAGCCTGGAGTTGCCTGGTAAGTCACTACTGCACATATGACTATTATATCCCATTTAGTTGCATGTGTCACTGTACAAAATGTAATGCAACATCATATGCAAGGTATGTTTACACACATGCCGCATACTACAGTATGCTACCCTGTGTATGCATACATGTGCATACTATATGCTATTGTACAGGTGAATGTGTTAACATGCACAGTGCACCCTGTGGCTGTCATACAGTCATGGATAATGTTCAAACTGCTGTGTCACCCCTATACAGGTACCTCTGGCGTGCCGCACAGACATCAGTCCTTTGCAGGTGAGACAGTTATCAGTATCAGGCATGTAAATGCATATATCTATATGCTGTGCGGCCAGTTAACACATGTACACATAATGTATTGTCCAGTCACGATAATCAGGTTGCATCTGTCATCATTCACACTGCCTACCCATGTGCAATATATAAAACTAAATGAAACACCTACATGAAACTATAGTACCTGTCATTGCTAGATGTGTGGACAGCTGTGCATACAACGGTGGAGGTGCTCAATGTAGGCATATGTACTATACATTGGAACAACACAGGTGTGGTACACAAACAGTACCACACAGTGAGCTGTGATATGGGCAGCCCACAGAAGTCACCATTGTGTAATATGCCCCTGCAATGGGTGCACACATTGTAATGTGCCATCTGACATGTTCCAGACATGTAGTGTTCCAGCTGCAATATTGTCTCACTATCCCATAGTACATACCCCACATACCAAACATACAACCCATTGTCTGCATAGCCCTGTGGACAGTGACATATCTGACATCTATGGGTGTATGTCATATGGGACAACACAGACATGTGACATAGACGGCCATCACAAACATTTGACCAACACATGTTCACACATGGCCATGGAGGATGGCCAGAGACATGTAGCCAGACAGTAGTTCTGATGTGTATACACCCTGTTGCACATTGTCCACACATGGTCCAACTATAGCCTTAGTTGACTGATTATATAGCTGATGTGGAACACTGGACATCCTAAACGCCTGTGCACAGCTAGTGGAGGTGTCACTCAATTCGACCATATAAGATGTGTTGAACATCACAACTGTGTCATAGCATGACTGTAGTCACCTGTACAGCTTCCACAGACATTAACACCACATCAGGCCACAGATACCGTAAATTTCCCTTGCTGCTGTAGGACATCACTGTCAGCCGTACACCTTGTGTGTGTGTGTGGTACATTAATGTCATGTGTAGACATGGTTGCCAGGCAGCTAAGACTTTGTAGTAGTTGTGCAGGGGTGTCATCCGTACGTCTTCCAGTGACCTGTCACATGACACAGCATGGTTTGGTGGGTATACACCTCAGCAACGTGGGTCACAATCCACAGTTATGTAATGTGTATGCACGCAGTTATGGCTATGCACTGTGTGCATATTACACACTGTATAGCACTATAGACACCTCATGATGCCATACAATGGCACAGTGTCTGTACTTCACACTGTACAGCAATGTAGATGCCTCACACTTCCCTTCAATACTCATGCACATTTGCTAAAAGTGCATTCTATCTGTAGGGCATACAGACAACACTGCAATGTGATATCCATTACAACGCTGTACATGTGTCAGGACACCATTGTGTCAGACATGTATGCATGTCAATGCACACATCAGCAGATTACATGTCAAGGTCACTTCAGCTATGTGTACTGTTAACCTGTGCTGGTCCACATGGTGCATCACAGGGATGCATGCTTACTGCCATAGATTGTATGAACTGCATGGCTACTGATATGACACCTGCTTGCTGTTGTGTGCAACACAGGGAGGTATGCTAACTACCACTATTAATGTCTGAGCTGCATGCCGTCTGCTGTATCACATGCATGCTGCATGCCGTCTGCTACTGATATGACACTTGCTTGCTGTTGTGTGCAACCCAGGGAAGTATGCTAACTACCACTAGTAATGTCTGAGCTGCATGCCATCTGCTGTATCACATGCATGCTGCATGCCATCTGTCAAATCACATGCATGGTGTGTCTGTCTGTGTGTCTGTGTGTCTATTGTAATGTAGAGTCTTTTGTTGCATTCACAGTTAATGTAGGTGCGTTACCTTCCTGCGGTCCATCTGATGTTAGTGTCCCCACAGATACTAGCAGTGATGAACATATGCATGAGGTACAGGCAGGGTTGTCAGGGACTGAATCTGTGCCAATGGTTGCCATCCCAGCTATGTCCCCCTCTTCCTTGCACACAGTTCTCATGCCAACACATACCCCATCACTAGTGGCCATAGAGGAAGGACAGTCAGCGTGTGTTAGCTCGGAACAGGAACGGGTGGTGGCTACTGAAGGTGTGTCTCCACACCATGGTGTCAGTGTAATGACTGCAGATGTGCCACACAGGCATGTGGCCAGTGCTGCTCATAGGAGGACCTCTGGCAGACATGCACCTGCAGGACAGAGCACAGCAGCTGGTGTCACCAGATGCATGTTCCAGACTGTAATGGCGGCACAGGCACATGCTGAATGGCAGAACAGTGAAGGGCAGAGGCTTCAGAGGGCTGCTATCCGTACTCTAAATGACAACATCCAGGCATTGGCAAATGCTCAACAGCAGATTGTTGATGTTCTGGACAGGCGATTGGGTGACATGGTTGGAATCCTTGACCGTGGCATGGCAATCCGCGAGCGTGAACTGTCTGTGCTGGAACATCTGTTAGGAGTGAGGCGTAGGCCACGTGGACATAGGCCAGCTACACCACCTAGTGCAGGTCAACCTGAACGAGCCACCTCACATGCCCACTCCCATAGCACCAGTAGCAGTAGCAATGCAGCTGGTGCTGTGCTGTCCACACCAGGATACAGCAGGCCACAGGGACATGGCCCTGGATATTCCCAGTGGGGACACGTTTCCAGTGGACAAGTGTCATCGGACAGTAGCCAATCTGTACCTCCACCTGGTAGTGCCCGTACAACCCCTGGCAGGCACAGGTCATGTGGCCGTGGCCGGACACAGTGAGCTGTACATCCTGGTCTGTGCAATCTGGAGCTGTCAATAATACCCCTGTGTAGGCCTGACAAAAGGCAGAACTGTGTGCACACATACACGCACACAGCAGAAACATCTGTAGGGCACCGCAACACCCACATGCATATCGACCACACATGTCCAATCAGATCACCGGACCTTACCCACACACATGATGTCATCCACTGGTGCAGCCTATGTCCCTGGCAAACATTATCACCCTGTGCATATGATGATGTCTGTGCCGCATCCCTGTCATCATGCACAGGGTGAACAGAATAGTGCGATAAGTGTATATGACATTAGTTGTGTACTGTTGACACGCACCAGCCATACCATGTAGTAAGGTTTATAATGCATTGTTATATGTTCACAGTATGTGTCTTGGTAACAATGGTAACAGCATGTTGGTAATTATGCCCTGCTTCCCTCCTTAAGGTCCAATTGCATGTGCCATTACGTTACAGTGTTTGCAGTTGGAGTGCGTTGTTGTATGTTCACAGTATGTGTCTTTGTAATAACAGTAACAGCATGTTGGTAATGATGCCCTGCTTCCCCCCTTAAGGTCTACTTGCATGTGCCAATAAGTAGCAGTGTTTGCAGTTTCACATGTGTAAATGTGGAGTACTCACAGGCATGTATGGCAATACCAGCATGCTATACGTAGCCTCAACCTCACTGTTAGAAAGGCTACCATTCCACAGATGTCCACACATCTACTGATCCAGAAGCATGTGGGCTGTTTGATAGGCTACAGTGGCTAGAGACGTGGCATCCATACCACGTCACATCACAGGTATGTTGACATGGTGCGGGGGGGTTTACACAGCGGTCTGACCAATGATAACATAAGAGGCCACTTGATAGCATGAGGCCTCACTGTGTAGCAGTAATACCCTGTTACATTACAGGATGAGAACACGTACAGACATACACTGAAACACACAGTAACATGCCCACACTCACTGGGTCAACAACACTATAACGCACACTCGATAGTGTTGAGGTGAGGAACCCTGCCTATTTGGTAATCACTCTCACAGTACTGTGCACCCACACGACGCGACACAGAGAATGAACATGTACAGGTAGCCAGTAAGGCTGAGACCGATGGCATCAACAGGGTAGTAGACTGCATCACCATGAGGGATTAGGGATCCTGTCTGTTCTGTATGGTAGCATACACCCTCACTCCATGCACCAGACAGCCATACATACACACACACACACACACACACACACACACACACACACACACACACACACACACACACACACACTGTGGAGTCCACAAATGTCATTCACATACAGATAGCTGACGTGTGTGATACACACACCACCACTGCCTGCGTCATACTTTCCACACTGCAGTATGTACAGATCTCTACAACAGTGTACAGGGGTGTGTAACAACTGGGATGTATTCCCCACCATATGTGACATATATGGTCACACAAGCAAACACACATGGCAGTACTGTGAATGATACACCTGCTATATGATGATACGTCTGACAGACATGCAGCAGTATTGGCCGCATTGTGTGTACCAACACTACCTTTGGCAATTGTGCTGCTATATGCACACGGGAGGATGTAAGTGTTACAGGTGTCAAGTGACTTACAGTCAGTAACACCCTGACCACTGTGTAGGTTGTATGTCTTCACTGTCAAGTAACAGTAACATAGCGTACTGTTTGCACATGTACTGGTAGGATGGCTTGTGACACACCTGTGAGCCGTCTTCGGCAAACATCCATCTGCAAAGGTGGATCACCACTTTATGTACACACATCCATCCATACCTGATGTACATCCTACCATACTGTCAGTATTTCACTATATACAGGTGTCAGTGATGGGGCTGCATTGCAACTGCATGTTGTAGTTAGGCACAGATGAATTACATACATCAGCTACTGCACATGTATGGTAGCTGCATGCACACCACTACATGTACATGTGTGTTGGTCCTACATGCCTGTCATGTAGCCATGTTTGTATGCATTGCAGTTGGTGGACATGTGTGATGACATACATAACACATGGACTGTTGTATGATATGATGGTTGTCATGGGTAACTAGTACAGAGGGAATGTTACTTCGGTCAACATTGCTACCTTATGTACTGTTAGCATTCAACAGCCATGGACCTACCTTCCATGTGCATGCGTGTGATTGCTGTGACCACTTGTCTGCACGGAGGACAGCAAAAGCTATGCTATGTACATATGTATTGTGTGTGTGTGTGTGTGTGTGTGTGTGTGTGTGTGTGTGTGTGTGTGTGTGTGTGTGTGTGTGTGTGGTCCATGTACATATCCACTGCGATTACATGTATGTCGTATCCAAACATGTGTGTTCTTTGGTGTACAGCGACGGTCATCTGTTACAGCTGTGTAAGACCCAGGCCCCTGTTATGTGTAGAGCCAACCTGGTTATGAACAGTGGTATCATTGCATTGCATAACACATGATGGAACCCTGTCAGCACATGTGTAGTCTGCACAGTTGCTGTAGACCTATGTACAGTCCACTGGTCATGAGTCACATGGTGTTGTGGTAATCTATGGATGTGTGTTGCTGGTCCAAGGACATGGTGATGTCTGAGGGCTACATAGTAGAATGCGGCATTTACCTCTGAGATCTGCACCTGAGACATCTGTGATGGCTCTTGAGTGTGTACTGGTCAGTACATGTGAGTGGCCTTCATGTACGTTGGGACAGTAACACCATACTGTGCCCTTCCATGTTTAGAATCCATGTGCATGCAAGACAACCCTTTGCTACTACTAAGTGTGTGAGCATGCCCAGTATGCCGTTGTGTAGATGGACACACAGTACATTCCAAACTGTGCCCTTCCGTGTTTAGAATCCGTGTGCATGCAAGACAGCCCTTTGCTACTACTAAGTGTGTGAGCATGCCCAGTGCACTGTTGTGTAGATGGACACACCGTACATTCCAAACTGTGCCCTTCCGTGTTTAGAATCCATGTGCATGCAAGACAGCCCTTCGCTACTACTAAGTGTGTGAGCATGCTCAATACGCCGTTGTGTAGATAGACACACAGTACATTCCAAACTGTGCCCTTCCGTGTTTAGAAACCGTGTGCATGCAAGACTGCCTTTCGCATCTACTAAGTGTGTGAGCATGCCCAGTACGCCATTGTATAGATGGACACACAGTACATTCCAAACAAACGTGTGATACTAAGTGTGTGAGCATGCCTAGTGACACCTTGTGTCGGTGATGTGCCTCTGTGTATGGGCATGGCCATTGACATCCTGTATAGTGATGGTGGTCATCCAGGCAACAGATGTCCATACCCCATGTCAGGATGGATTCCTACATTGAGCACACTGGTTGACTGTCTTGAAGGGTGTATTGTCTGTGGCGTGTCTCATATCTATGTAGTGTTGTAACAGTGCTCCGTAGATAGGCAGTTGTCCCACTCACACCACTGCCGTGTGTTTGTCTACATCTACCTTGGGACAGTAATTTGCTTTTAGACTGCTCACTCTCGATACATTCCCTATCGGTGTCTTTGCCTTTGCGGATGATGTCATCCACCTAGAAGTATGCCTCTGGGAGTGGTGTGTTCCAGTCATCTCGGTAGCGCGTTCTGTAATTGCGTAATACTGTAGTGTGATAGGGTAGCTAGGTGTATGTTCGACTCCCAGCCCTGCCAAGAGTGTGTGTGTGTGTGTGTGTGTGTGTGTGTGTGTGTGTGTGTGTGTGTGTGTGTGTGTGTTTCCAGCTGTCTGGGGACAAAGTAATGCTTTTAGATGGCTCACTCCTCATACATTCCCTATTGGTGTCTTTCCCTTTGCGGATGATGTCATCCACCTAGAAGTATGCCTCGGAGTGCTGTGTTCCAGTAATCTCGGTAGCGCGTTCTGTAACTGCGTAATGCTGTAGTGTGATAAGGTAGTTAGGTGTATGTTCGACTCCCAGCCCTGCCAAGTGTGTGTGTGTGTGTGTGTGTTTCCAGCTGCCTGGGGACAGAGTAATGCTTTTAGATGTCTCACTCCCCATACATTCCCTATTGGCGTCTTTGCCTTTTCGGATGATGTCATCCACCTAGATGTATGCCTGTGGGAGTGCGGTGGTGCTGGAACTCTGTAGCGCATTCTGTTACTGCATAATGCTGTAGTGTGGTAGACTAGACAGGTAGGTGCTCGATTCCAAGGCATGGCAGGTGTGTGTGTTTGGCAGTTATACCGTATGTGTTGGTATCTGTGGGTGGCTAGCTGCGGGATGTGTTCAGTGTATTTTGTTGCTGACCTATATAGTGTCCACAGCCTGCATATTCTTCCAAGACACAGGATTATCAACACATACATTCGCTAATAGGTCTGGTGAGTAACTGTCAGCAGCCCTACTCTTGCCCTTGATACGGTCTGACCCATGTGATGCAACAAAACACACATGCCTTGATAGTAACAACACTACATGATGCAGGTGGCACACGTAGTTTCCTTTTCATTCCTGTCTAATGCATTGCTGTCATGTGGTCCGCTGTTGTGATATAAATGTCATATCTACATATGTGTGTACATGTATATGTGTGTATGTATATATATATATATATATATATATATATATATATATATATAGATAGATATATAGATGTCCATGTATATATGTATTCAAATAATATATATGATATATGTAGATATAGAGGTGGACATAGATGTGAACATATATGTCTGGGGACATCAGCACTATTGAATGTTTGTGCCGGATGATCTGTACGTGATAACCTGGGATCTATGTATATCTGCCATGGTGTGGTGGTAATGCACATCATCTGTGGAGTGCAGGGTCACGGGTTGTAGTCATGTAGACACCGGTTATTTTGTTGCTGGGAAGACCATGGGACATCGAATATGGTGATAGTAAGGCACCTGTTGCCAGTTGTGTACAGATCTGAGCGACATTGAGCAGTGGTTATTAATTTGGAGGTTCGGTATGGGTCATATAACTGTTCATTAGAAGACTATACTATGCAGATGAGGTTGACAATAGTGTATCTCATTTATCACCAGGGTGTGATGCTGGTCCCTGGAGTGTATGTGTGTAGTCAGCCGGGTGCAGGCCTCAAATATAGTTGACAACATGGGAGGGGGTGTCAGGCATACTGTAAGTACATTGCAGAACTGTGCCTTGGGAGTTCTCCTGCCTTAGCACACCTAAGCTATGGGTGTGTCTATACCTGCCTGGTGACATTGGGAGGGATGACAGCAGTGGTGGGGTAGTCCAGGTGTACAGGCTGCACAAACAGGTTTTGATCAGCACAATCAGTAGATGACATAGCCATCCTGCATATGAACAGTACGGTAATGCGAGCAAGCAGCATACACACAGGTTTCGTCCGCACTCTACACCACCGGTATATACCTGCGGGGACATTTCACAACACAGTCCAACCAAATGAGACGGGCTGCAGCAGGCAACATATACCAACATGTGCAGGAGGCTGGGGCAGTGAGGATGTGTATGCTGCCGAACAACCCGTACTGGGGTGACATAAGACTTTATAGACCCAGGGTGACCTACCAGGGGCTACATGGGCTGGGGATGGTGGAGCACTATGGGGTGGACAGAGACTTCCTACAGCAGCTTGTTGACCTGTGCCTGCCACACCTGACACATCAAACAGGCCGAGGGAAACACATCACAGTGGATACCACGGTATGTGTTGACCTAGGTGTACTAGCCACAGGTACCTCACACAGCACAACTGGGGATATCATGGGTATCTCACAGGCATCTGCATCCAGAGTATTGCACCAGTTCACAGATGCCATGTCAACACATGCTAGTGAGCACGTACATGTCCTCAACACACGTGATTAGTAGACCAGCAATATGCATCTGTTCAACCACATGGATGGCTACCCTGGGGTACTGGGTGCTATAGCCTGCACACACATACACATCGTAGCACCACCCGGTGAGTGGGGTAGGGCCTACAGTCACTGCAGGTGCATACCCTCCAACAGTTAGGCCATATGCGATGGCCGGGGCATGAGATTGCATGTGTGTGCTGTCTGACTTGAAGCTATGATGATTCCGATATATGGCTTCTGACACAACTGTAGCACACCAGTGCCAATATGGACATCCCCTACAGTCTCCTAGTGGGGGATGCTGGGTAAACACTGGTGTCGTGGCTGATGATACCCATCAGCAATGCACACACACATGAACACTCACACCATACTGAGGCGGATGCACAGGCAAGACATATACTTGTGCATGTGTTTGGGATGCTCAGTTCACAGTTCTGGTATCCGGACACATCCGTTGGAGGTCGGCAGTATTCACAAGCTACATGCATAAATGTTGTTATGGTATTTGCTATGCTACACAATCTCATCCTGCAGTAACAGTTGCAGCAGGAACAGCATGGGGCAGGGCCACACAGCCCAACACCACTGCCAAGGCCTGTACAGGCACAGTGTGACTTGGTGAAGGAACTACCTGAGCAGGGCACAGTCGGCGAAAGCCTGTGCACATTATGACCTGCCCTTGGCAAAGAGGCAACACAAGGCATATGCACTGACACAGCAGGTACCCACGGATTTCCCCTCTCTGACCCGCACACAGTACAATGGATGCCAAACATGACACTAGCTGTGCTCGGCCATGTATAGGAGGTGCACTGTGTGCATCCGGCATAGGCAGCCCTCCAGCACCGTCCTCAGGTCCAGAACACACCCAGGGTATGTCTATTGACCTAACAAGTGGCAATTGTATTAGAATGTGTATTTACCCATTGCTATGGTATGTATGTGAGCATACAAGTGATAATCGGCGAAAGCCCGTGCACAGTATGACCTGCCCTTGGCAAAGAGGCAACACAAGGCATATGTACTGACACAGTAGGTACCCAACATTTCCTCTGACCCGCACACAGTACAATGGATGCCAAACATGACACTACCTGTGCTCGGCCATGTATAGGAGGTGCACTGTGTGCATCCAACATAGGCAGCCCTCCAGCACCATCCTCAAGTCCAGAACACACCCAGGGTATGTCTATTGACCTAACAAGTGGCAGTTGTATTAGAATGTGTATTTACCCATTGCTATGGTATGTATGTGAGCATACAAGTGACTGTGGTGGCCAAATGTTAGGGCAGACAGTACACATCCATAGTGGCACCATGACCTCTGTAGCACATACGGGGGTCACAATGCTAGCCTGTAGTACACAGGGTGTCCTAACCCACTGCAGATTATGGGCTGACCATCATGTGTGTCCATACAGCCTACACACGTTCCATGCAGCTGGACAGATGTGGACCAATACAGACAAATGATATACGATGGCCTATGGATATGCCCAATGAATGACCCCAACCCCCTAAGACACACACAGACTACAGCAGGCCAGGCAGTCTGATGTAGGTTGTGTAAGCTAGGATGTCCAACACCACTGTGCTGGTATTTAAAGCTGGGAACTGACGTACACTGGTATCCCTCCAACCAGCAATTTAGGTTGGTCCACACACTGACATGGAGTACCCGGCATACCAGTACAGTAGCGGCAGATGTGTACAACTGTTGGCTGTGCCCCACATCAAACATACACATGTGAGAGTCATGTGCACCACCCACGGTGCTGTGTAGGACTGTGGTTGTGGTTGGATGTCCCCCCACGCTATGCAGACATGTAGCAACTGTCAATGCCACATGACCATTAGCTACCCTGCAGACACAGCATTACACCTGTCTGTGTAGAATGGAGGGGTCAGCAACACAGTACTAACTATTTGGACATGTGACACATGCGATACAGTTGACCATACTTGGCATGCTCACACACATGACGGTATGACGGTAATGTCGGTCGACAACATGCGTAACAGTCATATTGGGCATGCTCACACACTGAAACATAGGACGGCCAGGCATGCATACACCAGTTGTCCAGACATATCTGCCAGTACATTGCTATACTGTTGGATGACTGCGCTGTATGGTGTGTGTGTGTGGTCTATTGTCTGTACATATGTCATGGTCTATTGTTAATTCACATGAGCTATGTGCGCAGGGTACTGCTACCAACACATGAAAAGGGCGGTTCTTTGTTTGCGGACAGACTGATGCCTTTGGATACGGACTGGGTAGGGCACATTCCAGCAGGTTGGAGCAGTTGTGCGTGGGTTTGCACAGTGTTAAGCACTGCTGACCTCTGGTCACAGCACCTTATACACGTTTAGACTCCACATTTCTTTGACAGTGCACTACTGGCATACTGGTAGACAAACACACTTACAGCCACTCGCTCACCGACATTTCCACTTACATTTGTCACTCACGCTGGGTGTGTACGATCCCTTGTGATGCGTATTACATCGGACTATATGACTACAGTATCTGGTATGTGTAACCATTTGCGGCGGGCATTCGACTACGGACTCGGCGGCCTGTCCAGTGACGTAATCATATTATATGCGTGTTCCTCATACGATCTGCTCCCATCTGCCTGATACATGGGAACCGATACTCTGCAATGCTGACATGTGACTTGAGTTTGTTAACGCAGCTGTCCACCGAGTCATGCTACCGCATACCTACTGCACGTTGTCCACCTTTCAGATTGCACGACAGGAGACTGTAGGAGTGACACCTTTCCCACTTTGCATGGGACAGTCCCTCATTAGGCATATCTCATGTGACAATACTAGACCTCTCCACCAATCGGAGACACATTTCTACAGAATCAGGGATAGGTCAAGAAAACATCAGGGACACTTTTACAAAAGTAGTGCTATTAACTTGAAACATTGACAGAATCAGAGCATATGACTCAATACACATATTCTGAAGTAAATGCAGTTTATAACTCTTACTTATTGTCATTAATCAGTAAGTGTGATTCACCACCTTTCCTTCAACAGTCACTAATTTTAGGAGGGATTAAGAGGGACAGAATTAAACTTTCAGTCAAACTCAGCGACGTACCTGAAATGCAGGGACAGTTGAGATATATGGACAATACTCTAGCCATTGCGACTGTCCTGCTTAGGGGACATTCTCATGTTGTACGTGTCTGTACTGGTTGCTTGTTACAGGTCTTGTATACCTGACACGTCGATATGTCATATGTAGTAGCATAAGCAAGTTTACTGCTGCTAGACTATGCTTTGATTTGTGCCGATATGTATATTTCTGTACTATGCATGGCTGTAGGTATGTTCTGCCCTGGTACGTCTGACATTTCTACAGAGCAGGTTCCAGTTTGGCCATTCAGAATGGTGGCGGCCCTATAGACCCTATATGTAGAGCTATCACATGTGTCAAGGCAACACATACCCACAGCCAGTAGTAAACGGACGACTTCCACGGTTTGCATACGTTAAGGTTATTCATGTAGCATTATAACTGATAATACTGATTCCTATTACATGTAGCTGTTACTGATACAACAAATTAATGTCTGACACCACTACACACACTATATAGCCTCCATTCCCAAACTCACAGGCCATGTGCCATAACTGTAATTTTGCAGGACACAACTGCCCAGACGGGTGTGTCCCTCACAGGTGTATGGGTGTTGAACCACTTCTATTATGCTATCATCTACCTAAGGTGGTCAGCAAATTATGCACTTTCCGTCAGTAGCAGAACTCACATACCAATGGGTGTGAATGAACACTGTATCAGGAACAATGCATAATACCCTGTGGGACACACTTAGATGATTGGTTCTATTAACCAGACACATTTACAGTCACAGAGCATATGTATTCATTCACGTTTGTCGAGGTACATGCTGTTTCTGACTCATACATGCTGTCATCTGTCATTACCTGTATTCCACCACCTGTTCACCTAATATCACTAGTTCTGGAAGTGTTTAGTTGGACTTTGTTACATTCTGATACATAACTATGGATGTCCATGCTAATTGGATACACAGCACTGATTTGGTCTCTATGTAGTCCACCGATGGTTTACAGACTATCCGGTAGATGTGCTCTTCAGGTTTGGGAGGTGTAGGTGTATGCTATGCCCACATAGGAATATTAATGACTTCCACTGGGCGGGCCTACTACATCTCTGCCAACCAGCACCTGCACACTTAAGCCCATTATTGCATACCCATGGTCCACCTACCTGGCAACCCTCTACAGCAGTCATGACAAATATTTACTGTGAGCGCAGCTGGGGTATGAGCACACCCCTACACATTGCCCACTCTCCCCGTCTCGAGACACATGTCATACATTTTGTCAACCCATGTATTATCACACTTGCACAACCTACTGTTGTATGTACACCTACATCCTGCTTGTATCAATGTAAGCAGATTCACACGTACCCTGAATTTTCGAGGTCCCACAAGGGACACCGTTATCCATGTTTAAAGTGTAGACCTTGCAGATCTCTCCCACTAGTACTTTCCTACCGGTGTTTTGGACAGCGGCAGTGTAGTGATCTGTATTGCCTGTCTGTATGTCTGTCCGGCCTAGCTGGGTGATGTGGGGGTTACAACATTTATTTATTGGACCTCCAGTCACATATGCCCAGGCTGTAAATATGTAACCCCTAATTGCTGTGAAGTAATCTATTTATGTACATGTGTATATCTACACTGACCTATATATTTTGTTTTTGTGTATGTGTATATATCAATACCTGTTTGTGTGTGCATATATATATATATATATATATATATATATATATATATATATATCCGTAGTATATCCTTGTGTGTGTATATATATATATATATCTGTATGAATATATGTGTATGTAAATTAATATAGATATATGTATATATACATTTCTATCTATATATACATCTGTGTGTCCGTTAACCTATACATTTCCCGGACATGGACACTTACACATGCGTATTGGGTTTTATCTCTGCTTCAACAGCATACTATTGCCTGAGTCATTATGACACCGACACTTCACTCCGGTGAACTTGTGATCAGTATATTGCACGTTATACAGCGGACAGATGTCGCACGTTTTTCATGTCTGGGGTGCCGCTGCTAACTGGGATGTGACACAGTGTCATTCGACCTATTACTCATATGCGGAGCCTATTATTCCTACTACTGTGTTTGTTTCTGTGCACATTCATATTATTACTGTTGATAGGATGAGTGTTTGTGTTACTGTGACTGTATGTCAGCATATTGTTGTCTTCATGTAGTTGTGTCTTTCTGCTTTTCCCAGTTTGGGGTTGTCACAGCAGAACTCCGTTCCGCTCATGGGTGGCATATAGGTTTTACGTGCCAGGCTGCCAGCCCTGACGCACAATGTCCGACAACGATACGCCCATTCACGCATGTTTCCATGCAAACGACGGTCTATCTGGGAATCGCACCTACATACTAGCTGACCTCCACGGGCCGCTCCATTGCACCCGACGCAACATACCCTAGCACTCCTGTGTCCATAATCGCATATCCATAGTTTCTCCTGCACACCCGTGTTGAGTTTCCACGCATAACAGCCATTATACACCTGATATCGCAGCCATGACACACCTTTACACATTGCCCTCTCATGACCGTTGGGGCCCTACAGACATTTTGTACCGCCTCGTGTATTCACAGGCTCACCATCCATTCATATTTGCACATACGTGCCTTTCCTGGTGTTATGGATTATGAACGATTTGCGGGTTACAAGTGTAGGTGGTCGCAACATGTACTACATTCCGTCTGTTTACAATGTTGACGTAGCACTTCAACGATGTTATGGCCACTGGTATAACCCTGCCTCTGGTGTGAAGTGCGGTGCTCTACTCACACTTGTGCAGCTTTATGTGACATACGCTGCGAGCACTTTATAATTCCTTACTTGCTCTGGATTCCCTTCACAACCCTTATGTTTGCTTTCATCTTTGGTTCCTTACATATATATATATATATATATATATATATATATATATATATATATATATATATATATATATATATATATATATATGTATGTATATATATATATATATATATATATATATATATATATGTATATGTATATATATATATATATATATATATATATATATATATATATATATATATATATATATATATATATATATGTGTATATATATATATATATATATATATATATATATATATATGTATGTGTGTATATATATATATATATATATATATATATATATATATATATATATATATATTTATATATATGTATATATGTGTATATATGGATGTAGATATATAATTGCATGTTTCTGTTATGTCTGTGGATATTTATCTATACACACATCTATCTAAATATATAAAAGTTACAGCTGTACAAGACAACATACATTTGCTATGCTAATAGCTGCGTACACCTGCACAGGCGCACTTGCATCCCCTTATTCTGAGTTACATATGTTTACAGGCACTTCTTTGGGATTACATGTGCCTTATTCCTTATGAAAGTACCACTTTGATGGAATCCGGTTAACGGACCCATGCCAACGCGATCACCTTTACATGTATAAATGTTGGCTTTACAGCACATAGGCATTCATTACACAATTAATATGTGCTATAGTCGTACTTGAACCGGGAATGCCTTTACGTTGGGCAGATGCTGTAACCATTACACTATTGTTGTTTTGGCTCATTTATATGTATACCCATGGTCCATAGCGACTCTGACATATGCCTCACCGCTTCCCTTACACAGCAGGCATCCATTCTCCTGCTGGGAAAACCACAGTACTACACTTAGGCAATTCCCTGTTTCCTACTGCTCTGGACCTGTGCTGCATGTCTACTCACTCCAAGGATTTTAAGAACTCCTACGCTTATAGTCCTCGCACATACGCATGTTTGATTGCCAGGGTGTTCGTGTGCTGGTCTGAGTTTAGACTCAGCCAACTGGGGGCTAGAACTGCCCTGGTGCTGTTTAAAGATCAGATGTAGCACATGGACAGAGTTAGTCCAGAATTTAATATTCTACCTGTGTTTACAGATGCAGGTGTTTGGGCAAATCTGACAGCATTATTAGGTTGGCGCTACATAATTTAGGGTGGGGAGTGGTTCCAGTACATAATGCAGGTTGGGTGGGGGGGGTTTCCACATGTTTCCCTTCCCATTTGACTGTTTTATTCATTTATACATACAATGAATATTATTCTGGACATCAGTTATAAATTCACTACAGGTATGCGAGAGTCCTGTCAACAGATGTGACAGTTGGTTGGTGTACTTATGTGGACTCGTTTCTACGGTGACAGGGACAAGGCTATGACAACTCAGGGACAATCACGGACACTTCTACCATATTAGTACTATTAACTTGGAATGTGTTGACAGATTCGTAATACTACTACTTTTCTGCAGTTAAATGCGTCTATTACTCTTCATTGTTGTAAGTAGTCATTCTCATTCAACACCTTTCCTCCAAAGATCACTTGCTTTGTGAGTGATTAAGAAGCTGGCCACTTATTGTGCTAATGCTCTGACCATTGGTAGCGTTGGCATTGTCATATGTACAGGTTTGGATGTATTCTGGGGACTAGGCTTGCCACCTTTTCAAATGGCCAAGATGGGACATTTTTGGAACACACATCTGATTTTACAGGCCGACACATACCCACGGTCGGTACAAAGGATAGAACTTTACTTATCTGCCTTCATCAAAGCCTATTGTTGTACCGGTTTAGTTGCTTATTCTGTTTCTTGTAACATTTAGGTATTTTAGATACAGAAATAATTATTTTATGCAACTATTACATAACATATGGGACATAATTATGTCCTACAATCTCAGGACATTTGCCATTTTTAATATATTTTGTCAGGACACAACTGTCCACAGAGGGACTGTCCCTCACAAAGTGGGACAGATGGTAACCCTACTGGGGACACCAGATTGTTTGGGCCAACACATAGCCACGGTCAGTGCAGGTTTAGAACATTCATTTGTTTCCTAGCTGTGAGCCTATACCTTTAGCACTTTTGTTGTTTGCCTGTTTCTTGTACGAATTACGTTTATTCTATCCTGACGTGACCACTTTAGGCAACTGTTACATGCAGTATGGTACATAGTTATTTCCTACAATCACAAGACATTTGGCATTCTATCATTGTTGGTCAGGTCACACCTACACACACATTACTTGTCCCTCACAAAGAGGATCATGGGGTATCCTGTTTACGTCAGTGCCTTCATCACCCATATACCATGTGCCACTATTCGAATGTGTGCAATATATTCTCTCGCTAATTCGTGTCGGGACACGTGCGTCACGGGCAGGTGTTTGATCCTGGGTAGTAGGTTCTGCATGACCATCTAGGGCTGGACAGTCTCATGCACCACTACTGCACATTCCAACTTGTATCCATATATCTACAGGACTGGACATCATGTCTTCATACCCATTCTAATGTTTACACAGGTTACTTATCCCATGAGGGATATCCCAAAAATTTAACAAGACCAAAACAAGACCAATAACGAACATTCTTCTGGCGTTACTAAAATGTGCTGGGGGTTTTACATGCAAGGGATACATAGTTTGCAATCCTGAAACTGCCTAGGGTGACACTACCTACTACATATGCGTAGTGGTCACTATGTGTAGATGTGGCTGCACCAAACTAGTAGGCCAAGTATGGCTGGATTTGGTGGATGTTCAGGTATGGGGGCGGGTTGTGTGCTGTGGAGGGGATGCTGGGTAGTCCATTATGCATCCAGGTGTGTTGCATTTGATATGGCCAGTTCCATCAGGACCAATCTGTGGGTATGTGCTGAGATGTCTGTACATGTGTATCGCACATTTTAATATTCATATGCTTGTGGGATTGTGTTCTACAGTATGGCCTGTCTGGTTGTATTGCAGATGTGTATACATGTTTTTGTGTTTGTTTCGGTTTCACCTGCTGCTCCCTCATACACCTCAGGTTCACCTATTCTGCATACAACACAGTGTCGCCTTGGAGGATTGTACCATTACCCATCCCCCCCACACACACACATTCCTGACACTCCATCCATCACTGCTTTGATTGATGGCCCATGACACGGTCAAGGTAACACATTGCATACCCTACATATGTCAGGTACCTGTATGGTTGTGTGGACTACCCTGCCATGGTTGACTTTCCACATGCTATACCTCACGCACATAGGTACACAACCATACTTAACTTTCATGACATGGTTGGTATACCCGGGTAATACCCATTCAACTGTGACACATCCTGACAAGTTTGGTTTGGACCGCTGATGTGCGGATTTTGGCCGACTGTTCTAATCATTGGTAGGATACCACCTCTTCCTATGTCCAGGATGGGATATATTCTGGACACATATCCGAATGCACTGGACAACATGTACCCACAGTCAACGCTATGGATAATACTGTTCCTTTCAGCCTACATGTTGCCTTATTGTTGTAGCAGTTTATATGCTCCTTCTGTTTCGTTTACATGCTTATTCTATTTCCTGTCACATTTGGTATGTGAAATACAGACATACCTATTGTATGTGACTATTACATGCATTGTGGGATATAATTCGGTCATACGGTTACTAGACATTTACATTTATCGTGTTTTTTGTTATGGACACATCTGCCCAGCTGTGTACCCTCCCTCACAATATGGGTCAGCTGGTGACCCTGACCATTGGGCTGGACATACCTATTGGCGGCGCGCTAACATATGATGCGTTTCACTTCCACTTGGTATAACTATCTACACTGCATTAGACTATGAGCACACGGTTTTCAATGTCATTTGTTCACGGGATAGGGACCCGTTATTCCCTACCGTGCATTTGTGTTTGCTTCTTCATTTTGTGTTCGCAGGAACTGTCTTGCATGCTTTGCATATGTTTCAGTATCCACGGACCCTGACAGATGTGATTACTATTGCTTGCAAATTGTTATATGCAAGTATTTTAGGTTGCACGTCGACAGCTGACATTTCCACGCCTCCGTGCGGCACTTCGACACGCCCTATGCACTTGCTCTCCTTTCCTATGCACGTGGCTGTGGCAGCAGCGCGCCTTCATTAAAATGCATTTGGCGCTACTGTGCCATCTTCACGCCGCACGGTCGGCGCAAGCCTAACGCCGGCCTTGCGCCGAGCTTCATGAATCCTGGGGAAAATATATATAAATTGTATACAGTCATGTGTGATAGGTTGTATATGAGGCTTTGGTGACTTTGGACATGGATATTGGTTGACTAAGTAAAGCTGCAATGAAACTGAGATGGGTAGTACATGCTGGGTATTGTTATGATCGATTCACAATTTAGTAGAGTGTTATAAATTTCACTCATTTCATTTAGATGTGCTTTCTACCATGAAGTTCTACAATAAGAGCAAAGATTGTCCTTAATATTTAATAATTGCTGTTTTACTTGTAGCTTGTATCTCAAATGTGTGTGGTTGTTGCCTGAATGTTTTATTTGACATTCATAACAGTGACTGATTTTTGGTCTACTGTGTCTATTTAATTAATAGTTTATTAATATTTAATCACTATTTTATTCATATTTATTTAATTAATATAGCAGCTTTCAGCTTGTAGTATGGCAGCATTTAGTTACTGCCTGAAAAAAGATATATCTATATATCTATATCTATTATATATATATATATATATATATATATATATATATATATATATATATATATATATATATATATATATATATATATATATATGTATATATATATATATATATATATATATATATATATATATATATATATGCATATGTATGTGTATATATATATATATATATATATATATAAATTAACACTCAAAAAAATTGAGCGAAGAGAAGAAATTTTAACTAAGAAAAGAACTTCGTGACAATAAAAGCATTCAATAAAATAGTAAATAACACCAACAACTCTTGTAGAACTTTAGCTTCGTCTTATTTATTATCAAGACTTCTTCAGAAAGACATGTTTCATAAGTATGAGCAACCATTTTCACTTCCTTTATATACATTAGTTCTAGCAGGCCATTTAAATTAACAACAGTTCCTTTCCAATAGAAAAGTGTGAACAAGCAGGGTGCTGTGTGCATTTTCATTAACATTACAATTGCAGTTACATAAGGCAAATTGGTCAGACAGTAATAGCCTTGTGGTGCGGTTTGGGTACTAAAAGGGATAGTGTGCAAAAAGGGATTGTGTGCAAAAAGGACTGTGTGCAAAAGGATTGTGTGCAAAAAAAAAAAAAAAAACAAAAAAGGTTGGGGGGGAGGGGCCAGGAAAGATGACAGTCATGCTGTGATGATTCTAATATAAACACGTAACTTATGAGTGTTTGCCTCCAAAGGTAAGTAAAGAAGGAGGAAGGTGGAGGAGTCATGTAGAGAGTCCTACTATGCTTTGGCATCGGTGTGTGTGTAGAGAAATGTGGGTATGCCAACTGATGGGGAGTGGGAGGAATGCGGTGTGGACTGGGGCTGTGAGGGGCCCTTGACAAGGAGCCTATGAATAACAGTGTCCCCAGAAGACTGTCAGTGCAGATGGGACCATCCGCGGGCTGGTTTGGTTAGTATCACACCTTGAATAGCTGCGTGAAATGTGAGACCGGGGTATAGTTGGTGGGGTCAGCGGGGATAGCCTGGTGATTGGGAGCATGTGTGTAGGGGTATGGGGAGTCAAAAGTCAGAGAGAGAGTGGGAGCATGTGCAGGGGGTATGGGGAGTCAAAAAGAGAGAGAGAGAGAGAGGAAACATTATATTCACTTGCACAGTTGTAAATCCATAAACACATTAAATCTACTTGCACAATTCTTCAAACCCTCTTGCACAGTTCTTCAAACCCTATCACATTTCAATCTCTATACCATTTAAGTGCACATTTAATGTTCAGTGTCTCGTTGAGACCTGGATAGACATCAGCTCTCAGTTCTATCTGCCATTTTAATTCCCGGACTTGCAGGAATGTGTCCATGTAAATTCTGTTATTTTTTCCAGCACTGTGAATTTGAATCCTGTGAAGTTTGGGCAAATAGTACTGTGTTTAGCCAAGGCATTCAAACTGTCCTGTTTGTGTATTGCTGCAGTGTGTTCTTTAATTACTCAGCTTCCTGTTCGTTTTGCCGATATAGAAATTCCCACAGTGTTCAGAAAGCACAGTAGACTACATTTTTGTGTTGCAGTCATAGTGGTCATGTAGACCACAGTTCTGTTGCAGTGCGGGGAAGGTGACATTGTTGTTTTTCGTATGTGTACACAGGCAACACACTTGCCAGACATTCCAGGTTCTATCGATCTGTGGGGATGGGCTTTTATTCCTCTAAGCACCACCAAAAGAAGAGGTTCGTTTGAAACAGAAGTTTGGGGATGTCCCAAGTAACTTTGTCAGACCTTTTCTCCTCCCAAGATGCCCCAATTGTTGGTGAGGACCCTCTAATTCAAACATATCGGTGGAAATTGGAAGGGGAAACTTGACACCCAGTCCTTTTGTTCGGTCCGTTCTGTGCCCTTGCTATGAATCCTTTTCCAGGATTGGTGGGTACCTGGAGTGTCTGTGCTGTACGATCTCTTGGAACAGGTTGTCCACTAGATACTCTGGGTATTTTCTTTCTAGGAACAAGTTTGAGGTAAAACCTTCCTTGATGAAAACCTCGTCCCTAAAAATGAGTCTGGATAACCGGATGAATTGTCCTTTTACAATATTCTCTCATGAAATGGGGATGCTGGCTGCTGAACTCTAGATAGTTATTCCAGAAAGTGGGCTTATGTAGATGTTGGAGTCAAACTGTCCATTTTCCGGATTTATAGTGAGGTGGATATCCAGGAATTGAGTGGTGGTTCCGATATGTCCACCGTGAGGGTCAGGAAGTCCAGACTCTGGAAAAGGGTTTCCAGAAAATTGCTCAGAGAAAGTCTGTCCCCTTCCAGACAAAAAGACGTCATCAATATAACGCCTGTACATTATGGTGTTGTTGAACCGGTAGTGATTCAAACTTATCCATTTCCAAGACACTGAGGACTAAGTTTGCATATGCTGGGGCCATTTTCGACCCCATGGCTACCCCTTTCTGTTAGTGGTAAATCTTCTCATTGAATTGAAAGAAGTTATTTCTTAATACTGCTTCTGTTAACCTGCATACAGTATTAATCTTAGTCCCGCTTAGGTTGGAGTGCCTGTTCAGGTACTGTCTGGTGAGGGTCAGTCCTTTGGCGTGGGGGATGTTTGTGTAGAGTGCTTCTACATCTAGGGTGACCAGTAAATATTCCCCTCCATCCAGCCTTAGTTTGAAGATGTCATTTAGAAAAGCCCAGGAGTCCTTGATGTAGTATTTGCTATTCTGTACAATGGGGTTAAGGATGTGGTCCACGTATTGTGAAATCTTTTCTGTTTTTGTCCTTCGGTTCGATACCACATGGCGGAAAGGTGGATTTTCAGGGTTCTTGTGACAACAGTCAGGAAATCCTTCTAAGTGGCACACCTCATCACTAAGGGCTTTTCATCCAGAAAAAAAGAAGGTCATTGTCCCACTGTACTCATCCTTCATTAGACCCATTATAGAGTACAATGCACCGTTTGGTATATATCTATATATATATATATATATATATATATATATATATATATATATATATATATATATATATATATATATATATATATATATATATATATATATATATATATATACATATATATGTATATATATATACATATATATGCGTGTGTGTGTATGTGTGTGTGTGTGTGTGTGTGTGTGTGTGTGAGTGTGTGTATGTGTGTGTGTGTGTGTGTGTGTGTGTGTGTGTGTGTGTGTGTGTTGTGGCGTCCCCACTCTGGGCCAGTAATCAAGGAGCCTCAATTCTCACCACTGACACTGGAGAGGGACGTTCACTTGGAATACAAATGGATACACTCAGTATTTCCACATGCAGACCTCTCTGCATCAAGCACAATTTTGTTGAAGAGCACGCAGGGCACACACACTAAGTCCCGGGTCTGGGTGCCACTATCTGTCTCCCTCCAGGTCCCCAGTAAGACTCCCCACTACTACCTATGTGGTAATTCATGTACCCATGAATTACCACATAGGTGGCAGTACACTAAACACCGAAAGTGTGATGAGAGACTTAGGCACACAGGTGGACAGTGGTCTTACCTTCGATAACCACATTGCCCCAACAGTCAGGAAATCCTTCTAAGTGGCACACCTCATCACTAAGGGCTTTTCATCCAGAAAAAAAGAAGGTCATTGTCCCACTGTACTCATCCCTCATTAGACCCATTATAGAGTACAATGCACCATTTGGTACGTGCCGCACAAGACATCTGCAACAGCTGAAAAGGCCGCAGAAATACCTCACTAAAAGAATCACAGGCCTAAAAGTGATGCCCTATGCTGACCGTCTAAGAAAACTCCAGCTATACTCTGTGGTATATCGTCTACTCAGAGGTGATCTATGCTTAACATACAAGGCCATGTCAAACCCTGAGCTGTTGGGCATGCTCCACTTAAAGAAATCCCAATCTCTCAGAGCCACACACTCCAGGGATCTAAACCTTGTCATCACAGTGAACAAAACATGCTGAAGGGATAGGTTCCTGACCCAGAGACTCCCCATACTTTGGAATAGACTGCCCATACATGTCTAGCAGAGCACATCCTTGGCCCTCTTCAAAAGGAACCTTGACGATTGGATGGGAGATAGGAAATTCACCCCAGGGATCATGTCAGTCACCCTGCTAGACAGGGGTCCAGGAAAGTAAATATTGTGGGAAGAAATATCCAGGGAATTGTTATGGCTAGGCTTGTATAGGCCATTAGGCCGATAGCCTAGTACCAACCTATGAACCTATGAGCTGTATGGTAAGGTCCTCATTGTGTGTCCAAGCCAAGCCCTCCAGCACCCTCTCTGTGAAACCAGTGCTTTGTGTCCCTGCTACAAGTAGCTGACACACACACATGCTCTTTGAGATTTAATTTTCACACACACACACATCTGGAAAAGGCTGGCACAGATGTACTAGCTATGCCACCTTCTGTTCAAACTATAAGGTAGTTTCACTGCCACCAGTCAGTTACTGTAAGGGTCTTAAAAGGGTATCCAGTTTTACTGAGTGAAGTTAACATTAATACATATGGTAATGTTGACCAAACAGCAAGGCTTTCAGGTGTGGTCAGAGTTATCACCAAATTAATATATGCAAATACTCTCAATGCATAAATATTTTCTAAAAATGACCAGCCACAATTAAATGTTTAAATATATTTAATAATAAAAGAACATGAAAATACTAAATATCTATTTACAGTAAACACCAGAGTTTCAGCCACAAGAAATATTGAAAATAACACTGATGGAAGGTTTCACACAGATACAGAAAAACAGTACTTAGCAAGTCTCATTATCTTTTTCTAACTGATCTAGAGAATTACTGCTCCTAGTTACTGAATAGAGCAAAGTAAGATGGGTGGGTCGCCCTTATGTCAGATACAAGACAGAATACAGAATGCTCCTGAGACTTCAGTCTCCTCTAATATTAAAACATTTTTTCTGTACAGAATGACGTCACATACATCTGGTCATCTGACTTCTGTTTCCCATGCAACCCCCACTAATAGAAGCTGTCAGTGTTTAGCACCTACGTATTACGATACACACGGACAGAGCATTGCTCAAATGTGATACAGCTGCTAGAAGTCATAAAATCATAAAACATTCCACTCTTCCCACAGGAGATACAACCTATTCTCAAGTACAAACATTGTGTCTATGGCTCACTTCAATACTGTGGGATAACATCTTTGTGGCGTATCCCATAAAATAATTTAATTTCAACACTATTTTTAAAAGTCAGGTTGATTAACTTCTTCTCTTCCAGAATATGCTGTTACAATGCATACATTCAAACAGTTACAATAATGCATGTACATTTCTTTTCTGTCCATCTGGAAACACTGTTGATACATTTTAACACAAACAACTTTACAAATACATTTTTAAACGCAAACATCCTTACAAATCAGTGTGATACACAATTGACATATAATTCTTTACAAAATTCCAGCTAGCTGTGGTGGCATATGTTATACATTCACTGCCCTGCTTTTCTTGGGATGGCTGGCAGTACCTCCTATCATCACACACACACACACACACACACACACACACACGCACGCACACACACACACACACACACACACACACACACACACACACACACATATATATATATATATATATATATATATATATATATATATATATATATATATATATATATATGGGTCCCCTATGAAGTCCCGAATGCACAGAATCCCAACGCCCAACATACTGAGACGAAAAGCCTGAAACCCCACATTACTGAAAGACCAGAACCGAAATTAAAAATTGCGAAACTAATACATACATACAGCACACACACAAACATACACACACCCTTCCCCCATAACCAAACAAACTATCCTACACTAAAGATAAGCAGGGGGGCTTCGCCCCACTGCACCCCCTATGTGGGGGGCTGTTCCCCCACACCCCCCCTACTTTATTATTCTAACTCAGAGATCGCACAAACATATACACAAGGCAAATTCACACCCACAGATTACTGTCCCACACACACACACACACACACACACACACACACACACACACACACACACACACACACACACACACACACACACACACACACACACACACACACACACACACCACAGTCACAACCCACACTTACATGCACTAAAGCCCCTCCCAAACACACTTACACACACATACTTACCTGAACCGCAACACCAGAAGCACTAACTCAAAATCCCTTAACATCGGGATTTTGAATTTCGCACTTCTGGTCTTTCGGTAATATGGGGTTTCAGGCTTTTCGTCTCAGTATTTTGGGTGTCAGGATTCTGTGCGTTCAGGATTTTGTAGGGGACTTACATATATATATATATATATATATATATATATATATATATATATATATATATATATATATATATATATATATATGCAGATGAGTACATTGGTATATAAGTCTACAAAATGGTAGCCATGAGTATGAATTCTGATGAATCTACAAAAAATGAATCTGAAGAAGAATCTGATATGTAATTTTATGTTGAGGCAAGGTCTTGGAATACCCTTACATAATATTGTTAAGTCTGACATCATTGCAACTCAGGGAAAGGGAATTAACTATTTTGCAATTAACTTGATTAGAGTATGTTTCTGCACTCAGAGAAGTTTTATAGTGAATATCACTCTCTGTGTATATGTGCGCGTGTGTGTGTGTGTGTGTGTGTGTGTGTGTGTGTGTGTGTGTGTGTGTGTGTGTGTGCGAGCATGCGAGCACGCACGCACGTAAAATTTAAAATCTAAAATATATCACTTATAATTTGCACCTGAGAGCCACCTCTGCTGTAAATTATATTGACAGCTGATTAATATTCCTATGGATACTATTACCCTATTTTATATAAAGAAAGAGCAAAAAGGTCACACAGACAAACCAATTAGTAAAAAAACTATAAGAAGAAACTAGCAAACCTTGAGTTTTCACTGCATAAACCTCCTGTAATAGAGGTCCATAGGACCCTTAAGGATATCAAGTGTTTCTGCTATATGGCTTCTGAATGTACATGACTTTTTCTTTTTCTTTTTAAGTCTTTATGGATACATTCAGGTCAATAATGAGGCTTGGCTTTATTGGCCTGAATGTATCCATAAAGACCTAAAAAGAAAAAGAAAAAGAAGTAGAGTCATGGACATTCAGAGGCCACATAGCTGAAACACTTGATGTCCTTATGGGGTCATTTGCATATATCCCACGGGCCTGTATTATAGGAGATTTAAGGTATCACACAGTGATAACCCTAGCTTTGTTATTTTTTCTTGTTCTTTTTTACTATTTTGCATAAAGGAGAACACATTTGCATGTGTCCGTATTGTGAGTGACTCTAGAAATCATGAATAATTTGTAAAGGAAATGTTCTTTTATATTGGTAAATATCTGTAATAAATGTTAAGCTAACTGCTTAGAATCTTAGCATATCTGAATAAGAAGCTAGTAATGGTACTTTGCCTACATGAGATATATTGTGGGTGAGCAAGGCCAAGCATGCCAAGTACAGATATATAAACGTTCCTTTAAACACTTCCAATTTTAATAGCCCCACCTCAGTTTCTTGAGCCTTATGGTGACAAGTCTGATATATAGTGACATTTTGTAATTGTTGGCTGTCCTGGAGAATATGTTAAAATTAAATGGATTTCACTGGGATTGGGATTAAAAACTGCAGTCTAACTCCTAGAGAAAAGTTCTTGAAGTTAAAGAGTTCTTTTCTTCTTGATTTGTATTATCGTGTGTATCAAGGATAGTTAACTGATATCTACACCTTATATGACTCATGTGATTTTATTATTCTTAAGCAAATACAAGAAACTTGTATACAGAAGAGAATGCAATCAGAAAGATGAATAACTTGTAGCTTCATTTAGTATGATCCAAAAGTACTAATGCTATAAAACAATACCTCCTGAGGTATAGGTCATTTTGAAGAAGAAAAACTAAACCTGCTCCAGATCTAAATAATTTTTCAAGAGAAAAATGACAAGTCATCATTAGTCCTATTTATGTGCTTCAATGCTGTTTACTTGCTATTCCGAAACCCAGTATCCCAGTGTTATATTCAGTCAATGTTTCTTTAACCTAAGGGGATAATTATCACATTTGAAGAGATACCATTCAGACAAATCCTTCTGTGAATGTTTTTGTAAGTGTAATGGGCATGGGTTGGTTTTATTTTCACCTGAGGTGAATTGCCTTAATGAGCTTATAAACTGAGGAGGAACATATGGAATAAAAAATGAATAATATCAACTAAAAGGAGTAACTAAACGAAAGAGGGAAAGAGAAAACAAAAGAAACATTACACTAGAATTTGTGTGTGTATGTGTATGTGTTTGTATGTGTCTATACATATCTATATTTATATACAGTCACACACACACACACACACATATATATATATATATATATATATATATATATATATATAGATATATATATATATATATATATATATATATATATATATATATATATATATATGCACGCATGTTAGCATTGCTCCCAAGACTGTCCTGTTTTAAAGTTTTCAAGTTTACAATTTACTTTTCAATGCAGACACAAGGAAGTTTGTCACAAGTAAGTCAGAAGTCATCTTCTTTTCATGATCTTTATTAAAATGTAATTATTTATACAGGATATTTCATATACTTATCTGAAGTATATAAAATTGAACTGAATCAGACTAACGTAATACATTTCCACTGTATAAAATCATCATTATAGCATAGGCACTCTGCCAGTGAGAAATGTAGGATTTATAAAAAATACAAAGGTAAATATCAAAATATAAATAAGTAATACAGTATTAATATGTCTACCTGTTAATGAGTACACCGGCCCTTAATCACCACTGTTGTACATAGTATGTAGCATCTAATTGTGTTCTCAGTAGATAGAGCAGTCCTTAGAACCAGCTTTTCAAGTTTTTAAACAGAGGTTTATTTATAGGGAAATCACACAAAGGGGGAGTTCCAAAGCTCAATGTTATCAATTTCCGTATTCCATAATGCACAGTGTTCCCTCAAAACAAGCCAGGAAACAAAGTGGTATCTAACAAAATGTCAGCTTTTCCCCCTAAAGACTCTTTACCACACAGGCAGGGCTTTTTCACTCATTTTCTCTTTTCCGAGCAACAGCTTCTATTACTTTGTCTGTTTACAGGAACACCTTCCAGTCCGACATCATCCTTTCCAAGTAGCTCCCTTACAGCTCTGCTTCAAACTGCTGTCTAGACCCAGAAGTCATGAATCTGCTCTCCTTTAAGTTGTTATAATAAGCTTCTCTCTGAACTGTCTCTTTACTTCATATATCTCAGGAACTCTGCAGTTCCCTTCCATGACCAAGCCTAACTGGTATATATACAGCAGATATAACACTGCCACAAGCCATGAGTTTCCCAGAGTCTGTTGTCACTATACTAGAAGATGTATGAATTAAGAATGAAAAATTAACCAATCAAATCTTATAAAGCAACATGTGACCCCTGCAAATATTAGTAGTTAACATTTTATACATTTACACTGTACACTGTGGCCCCGGAAACAGCTGTTGTGGTTCTTTTCCTCACTAAGCTCCTAAGCTAATAACTTCTCAAATATACATCTGTAACATAAAATCTTTCTGAAAACAATAAACTCATTTCACCTCAAATATGCAAGAACAGCATAAATGTGTCTAGTTAAACAAAAACCTTAGCATTATCACTATGCATCTGTCGGGTCACCACATTAATACACACAGGTTCCCCCACTTATTGACTTCATATCTCTTTAAGTTCATAAGTGAAACACAGCAGTATTTGAAAAACGCCTGCTCTGCATATACATAAACAGTATACTTTTCTCACAACTAGTAAAGTAAACTGTCATCTTGGGGCAGATGAACAGCTCAGAGCCATTGATGGAAGAAAACATAATGTGCATTAATTAGAGAAATAGTCCAGCAAATAAAACAATGTGTAATTAAAATTTATTAATAGAAATGTGAAATTAAAGAAACTGCACTGCAGAACAAATCCTCAGTAATGGAAATGTGCACAGAAACCATAGACTACATTATGTATTATGGTAATAAAAATATAAATGTTTATGAGGCTGAAAGAATATTACATCTTTCTCTTCAAATTAAAATTGCAACACAGAGATAAAACTTTTACACAGCAAAGTGAGCTAATGGAAATTGTAAAGACCAAAATCTAAAATAACATTAAGAAAACAAGAGTATCACAAGCCAGAGAGCACGTTACACTTGGGCAAATGTAAAGTATCGGTAATACTGAAAATAAAGCAGAAAATATATATATTTCTTCAAATAAAACACATATGAGAAAAAGTAAACCTGTAAACAACTTCTAGCATAAATATCATCCTGCGTTATACTCAGATCATTAAAGAAATAGCAAGCATACCAGAAACCCCCTTTTAAATAAACCGACTACCTAATTACATAATGCAGGACATAGAATTAAAGGCCATGATATGAAGCCAGAAATACTTGGATATTCTGTAATACAGTAATTCCAATGTATTTGATCATTCAAGCTTTGCCCTCATGATCAAATCCCAGCAGCCATTAGTATATCTCTCCTTAACCTGGACACAGATCATGCGCTATAGTAATATTTTGTGTTTGCACGTTACTAAACACAACAGCTTTATTGTGCAGAGTAACACTGGCTAGCTATCACTAAAGCCAGCCAGTTACTTTTCCTTGAATGATCTTGTTCATTACTTGCTGTCTTATGTAAAAAATGTCACATCCAAATTCTTGTCTATATCCTCACCCTATATAGCTCTTATAACTAACTCTGTTTATTCTCCCTCTTGCTGTCTATTTGTCTGCCTGTCTCTCTCTCTCTGTCACTGTCACACACAGACACACATAAACATGTGCACGCACACATCCGTGCACAGCAAAGACCATCTTTTTTAACCACCTTTATTAAATTCTTATATTGTACATGGTGACATAGGTACATATACAGTCATGGAAAAAAGCAAAACATAGCAAATATTTTCATTTTCATGCACTATACGTATATGATTTCTTTTTAAAACGTATTATTCACTCCAACATTATATAAATTGCTCATTTTCTGCCTTCACTTAAATCTCGCTACTTCTATTGAATATTACTTTGCATGTATTGTTCCCACAAATTCCTTTTCTTTTTCTAAAGATCCAATCTTCTGTTCTGTTACCTCTTTTATAATATTCAGTATTTCAGTTACAATCGATTTAGATTTTGATTTCCAGTTTCTAACAATTGCTTTTTTGACAGGCAATAACATTAAATTTAGTAAGGCCTTACAATGTCTGTTCCTAGTTCAAAAGAAGCATTTCCTTAGTTACAACCATTTGCTCTCCCAACTTTTCTGACAAAGCACTCTGAATTTATTTTTTTAAATCTGCTAACTCATTACACCCTCCAAAAAAGTTTCCAGTTTTTTCTCTTTGTCCCATCAGACCTCCAGAATTTTGCTATCTACCTGAGGAAAAAAAAATCTCTGAAGCCTGCTTGCATTATAAAAATTAGAGCAGACCCCATCTTGTGCCCCAAACTCAAGAACTGTATCCCCATATCGCATTTCCCACTTTTGCTATAGCTCTCTAGGCCATCCTAAAAAGTAACTAAAAATGCAACTGTTGACTAGAATTACTTACTACCTTAGTGTTACACCACCATGTGGATTGATCTCCCTGTTGACCATATATGCTAGATGTGACCATTAAGCATCAATTGTATCTTGGAACAATATTAATGTAGAAATTATTTTTTATGGTTGTCTATTATAGTGTTCTGCATCTCTTGGAGCATTTTGACACAGTGCTGCATTTAACCAGCAGGAAAAGGTCTGAAAACATCATTTGGGGTTAGACCATGTGGATAACAAATGAAAATAAATACTGCCCAGTGTTACACTACTATAGGCTTAATCATATTACATTTTTTTTTCTTACAGATGTCAAACAACTTTCAAGTTATGAAAATTACTCTGCAACCAGGATGGCAGATATTTATATTTTTCCAATATGTCATTTTTGCTTTATTTAAGTTCTTAATAATTCACTCGCTGTAAATCAAATGCTCTTTCTCACAGAGAAGAAGCTTGCAGTTTAAATTTAAGCAATTTTAAAAGTAACAGATTAACCTAAGCAACACATCCATTGGGAAGAAAGGAGTGTACCTGGGAAAATTCACACAAAAGAAAAACAGCAATGCAGATGCTGCATTATCATAGAGACCAGAATTGAATTCCAGACCCCAGAGCTAAGAGGTTGTGTTGCTAACAGTCACTTGGTGAGACAAAGTATCTGTATGTTAGCAGTATGTATAATAACAGCAAATCAACCTTGCGCTAGTAGGATTATAACCTCAGGACTCATAACACACTTTCTTTACTGTTTTATTTATTTATTTTTTTGGTGACCTGTTCATTTCCACTCATTATTTTTAGTTGTGCCCAATGTGCACTGAGAACCCGACATTTCCCACACTGAGGAGGTAATGTAATTTATTAACTACTCTCTTCCTTCCCAGCAGGACTGACAATGAGCAAGGTTAAACCTCAAGGAAATATCATTTCAAACTGATAAATCACCTGGAAAATGTCCAGGTTTCTCTAAAACATACGCAAATAAAGTAACTACTACTATGTAGGGTTACACTTCCCAATGTGTAGCTGAGTTACTTAGTACAACTATTAACAATTTCAGTATATGCTGGCTTGCCAATAAATCACTGCCATTTAGCTCAGTACAGTGAACATAGATCATTATAATACATTTTTTGTAAAATTGCAATTTGGGTGATCTCTGGGCCCATTACAACTGGAAAATTTATTATCATTGAGAGATGTCAACACTATAGTGTGTATTCATAAATCACATACCACCTTACATGAGAGATCACTGTTGTACTTTATGCCCTAATAATCTAACAAGCCACCTGCAGCAATGTGAAAAGGTTCAGTGATTCCTTACTAGAAAAATCATAGGGGTGGAAAACTGAAACTACTTGGAAAGGCTTCAGGAGCTGTCATCTTATTCCTTTTCTTACCCACCAGTAACAAGTAGCATTTGCATGGTCTAGTAGGTACTATCTGATACAATCCTTTTGAATGAACATACTGGCAGAGCTTTTATCATATCATATCATCATATCATGGAATTTAATACTAAAAATACATACCAGTAATAGAAAAATATGAGAGCTACATCACTGCTTAAAATCAGATAAAGCCAGTCATCAGAAATTTTATACATGGGTGTACCTGATTTTAGCAAAAACATCCAAAGTCAACTGCAAAACATTCGACCACAGATGGTCGAAAACACTATGATTGCAACACGAAACAGCACTGGCACATGACATTTCAAACTTAAAAAAGAGAGAGTAAAATATTGTTTTTTGCAGAAGACATGCCCCCTGCACCTCCCATGTGGAGGGCTGCACCCTCCCACACCCCTTGCTAATAACTGAATCTCTTTAGCTCTCTGAGTTTGGTGGTATAAATTGCATCAGCCATTTGATACAATTTTTTTTTTGGTGTTCAACTTCAAAAGTGCAAGAAGAGTTTATTTTTCTCTTCAACTTAATGTCAAGGGTGGTACCAGCTGTGCTGGATACCGGAAGAGCTAGCTACACCTCTACTGTCACGTAATGAGATGACTTGTTTGTGGCCAAATTACTACTTGTCCTATAAAATACAATGGAAGTAGGAAGCAACAGAGACATTTGCTCTCACTGAAGAGATACTGCAGACAGACACAGGTAGGAGCTTAGTCCATAGAAGCTATACAGGGAGGATTCTGACACTGAGGCAAAGTCCTGTCAAAGACTTGTACAGTTAGGAGCCTGATACCCAGTGACTGTCATCTGCAAGACCAGAGAGACCAACGTGGGGGCTTAAAGTAAGACACCTGTAACTGCTCAAGAAACACAGGCAAGAAAGGACTGTTCATTCAGTGTAAACGAGACTGAGCAGAAATCCTAATTATTGAACTTCAAAGAAATATTTAAGTTCTGTCATTTGTTTGAAAATTGTTATTTATCTGAGGTTTACCTTTACATGTGCATATTGCACAAGGGTGAACAGCAATTTTCCGAAAGGCAGTTTGCAAAGTTTGCAAACGCCGAATGGAAAAAGGTTTGAATGTGCATTGAGCGAATGCACAGTGAGATCCGTTCATTGCACATTCGACATTCTGAGGCAGATTGCACTATAGTGGGGATTGGAAAATGGTTCCTTTCCCCACTGCAGTGCAATCTTGGAGTTAGAATAATAAAGTAGGGGTGTGTGTGGGGGTGCAGCCCCCCACATGGGGGGTGCATGGGGGCTTGCCCCCCTGCATTACACTTTATCTAATTTTTTTTCGACATTAATGTTCGAAAATCAGCAAATCGGCTTTTTGATTTGCTGATTTTTAAACATTTACAACTGTCACTGTTTCAAGTTTCGTGGTTACGATTCGCTCATATGAGCAATCGCTCCACTGTATTTCGCTGTTATGAAGATAAATCTTTATCTGAATGATTTGTAAAGAGTTATCAAACTTGAATATTGATCTTAAAAGTGTGCTTCAATAAAGTCATCATTTAATTTATAAACAGCATTTGTGTGGGCTGTGAAAGTCAAAAGACTGGTAATCCATAAGGTATTGAATATCATTTCAGTGAAAGCCCTAATGTATGTCTTGAGGGTACTTTAGAACATCAAAATACTCATACACACACACACACACACACACACACACACACACACACACACACACACACACACACACACACACACACACACACACACACACACACACACACACACACACACACAGATACTGTGCCATTCATTGGATTGATATGCTCGAAGTTGAAATTGTGTCTATATTTGATCAATGTTTATATCAAAGCATGTAGATTGTTGATTGTGAGGTTATTGATGTCTAATATGGAAGAATTTTTTAAATAATGCAACTGCAATTGCATTTTAAGTGGGAGATATTGTTTAGCTGGTTTCTCCTTTAGCTTCTATTGTTAGAAGTAAGGAACTTTGCTGGCGACATTTGTGGCAGTTTGTGTTTTCTGTGTGAGATTTTAGCAGGATAGGACTGCATTGTGCTTGCTCTGAAATGTGTGCATGTACACATGACTCTACTCCGTGTGACTGGAATGCTTGAAGCAGTAAAGTCTGGAGAATGCAAAAGATACTACTTTGCTAGAGCATGGAATGGCTGAGTATGTAATCAAAATGATAGCTAGTAAATGCAGACTTGTTTTCATTGTGGCAAGATGTCATATAATCAAAGTGGTTGATAGAACAAAGACAATTACTGTTAAGATATTTTTAAAGGTAACTCATATTGAATGAATGGGCAGAAAGCAACACAATAAATGGAAGGTGCAGACATGTACATACAACTTTTCTGATGTGCATTAAGTGGAACGTGTATACTGTATTTATGAATCAGCAGAAATGAAAATTGTTATAAATCTATATGACAGGAGGCATGTTGTTTGGAATAGTCACTGAAAGGACTTTAAAAAGAATATAGTTTAGCCCAGAAGTAACAAGGATAACTGCGAACAGGGAAAGTACAGTTGTGTACACTTACCATAAATGTAGATGTTCGAGTGTATTCACTGTTGCAGTCATTACATTTGGGTTATCCTGCTGGTAGGTTGCCCTCATTCAGCCTGAATTCCAAAGTCTTGGGTCCTGCGTCGGTTACTGTCACTTCTTCCCTGACGTCAGGTTGTTAGAGGTATAAAAGATGCAGCCGACGCCATTTTATTTAGTTTTTGTTGCCCCAGATGTCAGGTGCCCCCAAAAGGGTAGACTAAATAAAACATACATGCACCAAAATAAGTTTTACCTTCCTCTATAAGCAAATACACTATCTAGCTTGTATAGATTAGAGAAGTAAAGATAAGTTCCAGCAAAAATAAGGGGGATGGCGGGTGGGTAACCTGGACTGCAACAGTGAATACACTCGAACATCTACATTTATGGCAAGTGTACATAACTGTACTATGTTCTTCATGTTTCACTGTTGCAGTCATTACATTTGGGTTGAGTCCCAAAGCTATGGTTGGGTGGCTAGAGCTAAACAGCATTAGGAGTGGCTATGAAGCCCTGCAGAACTGCAGTGGCAAAGCCTGCCCTGGATTTAGAGTAAAGAGGCAGATTGTAATGTTTTGTAAAGGTATGCACTGAACTCCAAGTAGCAGCCTCCAGAATGTCTTTGGTTGGTACCCCCCTGAGAAAGGCTGCTGAAGTGGTTGCAGCTCTGGTTGAATGTGGTCTAATGCCCTTAGGCGCTGGTTTGCCATGTTGTGAGTAGCAGAAATGAATGCAGTGACCTATCCACTTTGAAATAGTCTGCTTGGAGATAGCCTTTCCTTGTGATGCTGTGGCATATTCCACTAGTAATTGCTCTGTCTTTCTGAAAACTTTAGTTTTGTCCAAGTAGAATCTAAGTTGTCTGTATATGTCCAAAGAATGCAGAATTTTCTCCCCCTTGTTCTGTGGAGTTGGATAAAAAGTTGGCAAATGAATTGTTTGGTTAAGGGCTACACTGGATACCACTTTAGGAATAAATGTAGGGTTTGTTCTCAGAGAGACTCTGTCTGGATAGAAAATGCTAAACGGTTCCACAGCCATGAGAGCCTGTAGTTCTGAAACTCGTCTTGCAGAAGTTATTGCTAGGAGCAGAGCTGTTTTCCAAGATAAGAACTTTATGTCTACAGTAGCAGCTGGCTCAAAAGGAGGTAAGGTGAATTTTTCAAAGACATAATTGAGGTCCCATGCTGGTGTTGGCATTCTCCTTGGAGGCCTTAAGTTATTGGCTCCTCTGAGGTACTGCCTTAATAAAGGATGACAAAAGAGTGGTGGCTCTGTATTGTAATGAGCCAAAATGGCAGAGGCATGGATTTTAAATGATGAAAAAGATAGGCCTTTGTCCAGCATCGCAGTTAAATATTGCAAAATCTGACAAATATTTGGGACAGCTGTATCAGTTCCTTGAGCTTGGTTCCAAGCGCAAAATCTCTTCCATTTCCCAGCATAGGATTTTCTAGTACTAGGCCTTCTGGCTTCTAAAATTACATCCATCACAGCTTTACTGAAAGGTGTGGTTTGTAGGGCTACATTATCCGCCATGCTGCCAGGTTTAGGGTCCCGAGTTGGCTGTGCAGAATCTGATTGTTTTGTTGGGACAGTAGATGAGTTATTTGAGGTAAGGTCCAGGCTGGGCATTGGGACAAGTTCCTTAAGATCAGATATCAGTACTGGCGTGGCCAGTGTGGAGCAATCAGAATCAGTTTTGGTTTCTCCTGCCTGACCTTTAGGAGTACTTTGGGGAGGAGAGGCAGTGGAGGAAAGGCATATACTGATAGGTTTGTCCAGTTGAAAGATAAGGCGTCCACTCTCCAAGCTTGTCTGTGATAAGTCCTTGTGCAGAATTTTCTTAGTTAATTGTTTTGAGGGGAGGCAAACAGATCTATGTCCGGGCGTCCCCATTCCATTGTTATCATACCGAAGACTTGTGGATCCAGGTGCCACTCGTGGGGATCTATGAGGTTTCTGCTTAGTTCGTCTGCCAGAGTATTTTCCTTTCCTGGCAGGAATTGTGCCTGCAGATGAACTTGGTAAGTCAATGCTGTGTCCCATAAAGCCATGGCAAGTCTGCATAGGGGGTAAGAATGAGATCACCCCTGCTAGTTTATGTAGCACATGACCATGGTGTTGTCTGTCTTTATCAGTAGTTGTCCTTGAAGGCTGTCAGGGCATTTTGAATAGCTAGCATCTCTTTTTGATTGATATGCAGATGCTTTTGGTTTGTGGACCAGGTGCCTGAATGCCTCTTCCTGCCATGTGTGCCCCCCAGGCATAATCTGATGCATCCGTCGTTAGACTGTGCCTGGCTGGGGGTGGTGAGAATGGCTGTCCCTTGTTTTGGTGACAAGCCTTTGTCCACCATTGAAAGTCCTGTTGCAGGCAGGGTATTAGAATAATCATTGTTTCCAGACTGTGGCAATGTTGTGTCCAGACACTTTTTAGGTACCATTGAAGTTTCCTCATATGCAGTCTTGCATATGAAATTAGTAAGATGCAGGATGCCATGAAGCCCAAAGCCTGCATAATTTTTCTTGCAGATAACTGGGCCTTTGTTGCCATTTCCCTGAAATAGGTAGTCAGTTGCTTTTGTTTGTCTGAAGTGAGATAAGCCATCTGGGCACTTGTATTTAAGCTTGCACCCAGGAATATTATCTCTTGAGAGGGTACTAGTTTTGATTTCTTTTTGTTGACTGTGTACCCTAGGCATGTTAAAAGTCTTATCACAAAAGTCAGATGCTGTAGTAGAATGTCCTTGTTCTCTGCTTGTATGAGGCAGTCGTCCAAGTAAGGATATATTTGTATTCCTCTTTGTCTGCAGTAAGCAATTACTGGTGCCAGGCACTTTGTAAAGACCATGGACGCAGTAGATAAGCCAAAGGGAAGTGCAGAAAATTGGTAATGTTTTGAACCAGCCTTGAATCTGAGGTATCTTCTGCATGACTGTCTGATTGGGACATGCAGGTATGCCTCTTTTAGGTCTAAAGCCACGAGCCAAGCCTTGCTGCCCAGCATGGGCAGAAGCTGCTGTAAGGTCAACATCTTGAGTTTTGGTATATCCATGTAAGTGTTTAGAATAGATAGGTCCAGTATTGGTCTCCATGCTTTGTCCTTTCTGGGTACCAAGAACAGTCTTAAGTAAAATCCTTGTCCCTGCTCTTGCTGTGGCACTTGTTGAATTGCCCTCATGTCCATGAGAGCTGTGACTTATTTTTGAGCCTCTGCCCATTGATTTTTTGGCAGGTCTGGCCAACCGTTTGCTCTTGGCAGGGTATGGAAATGAAACTTGTAGCCTTGTGACACTGTCTAGAACCCATTTGTCCTGGGTTATAATGTGCCAATTTTGAGAAAAAAGTGCTAGTTTTCCCCCTAAGGGTGCTGCCAGAAGATAAGTGCTTGGTGCAGGCAGGGGGAAGTCATTGGGACTGTTTCCTGTATGGTTGTGATTTGTCTTCTCCACCTTTGGAGGTAGAGTCACTCCACTGCTTAGACCTGAGGGAACCTTGTGGCTGGGATCTGCCTCTAGGGCGTCTGGATCTTTGAGGTCTGTCTGAGACTGGAAAGGGCCAATTCTTTGTAGGCCAGTGTCTGCTAAATCTAGGTGGCTGTACCTGCAAGAAATACTTGACCATTTGCATAGCTTTAGCTTTGTCCTCCATTTTCTTTAACACCTCTTCTGCCTTACCACCAAACAAGGTATCATGTTGTAAAGGAGCATCTAATAATTTTGCTTTAAAATGGTCAGGCAGATTTTGTTCTTTTAACCAAGCATGCCTCCTAATGACAGAAACTGTAACAGCAGCCCTGCAGGAGGCCTCCAGAGAATCAAACCCACATTGCAAAGTATGCTTTCCAACTTGTTCAGCTGAATGCAATAAATCCTGCATTTTTTGTTTTCTGCACATTCAGAATTTGCCATCATTTTCTGTTTAAGCAGTGTCAAGATATATCGCTGATATTTGAGCATATGAAACTGGCTATTTAAAGCCCTTATAGCCAAAGTAGCAGATGTGTAAATCTTTTCCCCCATCTATCCAGTGCCCTAGAATCCCTGTCAGAGGGGGTAGGGTTTTTTGCAGTAGAAGCCTTGACCCCTTTAGGACCCTGTGAAATAGTTTCTGGGTCAGCAGTAGGGTTTTTTTAAATGAATTTATGAGAGTCAGAGACCCTGTAGTATCTGTCCAGCTTAACAGGAGCTGGAGGTAAAGAGTCAGGGGTCAGACTAGACTCCGAGAACACATCATCTATTATTGTCCCCCTCTACTCATCACTCATTAGACCCATTATTGAATATAATGCCCATTTGGGATGTACCTAACAAGACATCTGCAACAACTGGAGGGGCCTCAAATGTACCTCACAAAGAGGATAATGGGCCTCAAACAGTTGCCCTATGCCATGAGGCTAAAAACCTCAGACTGTACTCTGTCATGTACCAGCTACTCAGAGGTGATCTCTGCCTGACATACAAGGCTATGTCAAAGCCCGAATTGCTAGAAATGCTCCACCTAAGGAAAACCCAATCCACCAGAGCTACACGACCAAGGGATGTAAACCTGACATCATCAATAAACAGGACTTGTTGGAGGGACAGATTCATGTCCCAGAAACTTCCCTTGTTCTGGAATAAGGTCTCCATATACGTGAGGCAGAGCTCCTCATTAGCGCTCTTCAAGAGTAATCTTGATGAGTGGATGGGAAACAGGAAATTCACTCCGGGAATCACTTCTGTGGCCCTGCTAGACAGGGGTGCAGGAAACTAAACACTTGGGAGGGAAGCATAAGCAAAAAATATTTTTGGCTGGGCTTAATTATGCTCTAGGGCCAATAGCCTAGTACCTACCTATGAACAATGATGTGTAAGCTACAAAAGCCCAACAATTCATTCTCTGCTAAAAGTGTCATCCTTGCTAAAAATGTAAATAAATGCTTATACCCAGGTTTCATTCTCATCTTGACACACTTATACAAACACACCTACAAACACATTACTGTAAAACTACCAAAACAAATTCTGCAGCCAACATCTAGCATGCTACAAAATCATACACATATGCTTTTATATGGGGAGCTCCACCCACAAAAGGAAATTCACCACTGCAATGTTATAGTCGACTAAACATTGCACAGTTCAATAAACTGTAACTTTGACAAGCTATGACTCTTTCACTAAATTGCACACTCAGTGATATACCTCCCAGTACCACCTTAGTAATACATGCTAGCCCTAACCCTGCCACTGTCCTCAACCCTTATCATGCACCTTACCTTAAAAAATGCTTCTCAAAACACTAACACTACACAATAATACACACTCCGACACACAAACATGCAACAACACACACTATCATCTTTGTATCTATCTCCCTACCTGACCACTATCTAACACTAACCCTCATACACTTGCACTTGCACGCACATGCACGCACACACACACACACACACACACACACACACACACACACACACACACTGGCACAATTGTCACAATGTGTCAATTTTTTTTTATTTAACATTAGGAACCTTGACATTTGAGTCTGTCAAGCATTTTAAGTAGACCCATATAGAATTTTATATATATATATATATATATATATATATATATATATATATATATATATATGGGATTCATACAGATCCCCGAAGACAAAATCACCAAAACTAATTTCGGTTTGGCATACTTGCATGAAAGTGCTTTTCACAGAAGAAGTACTTTCTCGTAAGTATACCTGTTTGCGAGACCGCACTATGGTGTGGATAAGGGAACATTCCCTTTTCCTCACTGTAGTGCAGTCTCAGAGTGAGAATATTAAAGTAAGGGGGGTGTGGGGGGTGCAGGGGGGCTTCGCCCCCCCTGCATAAACGTAGATTTCTTTCTTTTTTTTTTTTTAACATATATTAACGAAAGCGCTTTTTCGGTGAAAGCGCTTTTGTTAATACATGTTCAGTGATTATGGATTCGGGACTTTACACATTTGTGCATAAGTCCTAGATCCATATATATATATATATATATATATATATATATATATATATATATATATGGTTCCCTATCAGAAGCCTGAAACACTATAAGCCTGAAAATCAAAATCCTGAAAACTAAAGCCTGAAAATTCAAAATCCTGAAAACCCAAAATCCTGAAACTCAAAATCCTGAAAACACAAATAATGCTAATATGTCACTATAAAGACACTAATATCTACCAACTGACCCTGACCCTAACCCTAACCCTAAGGTCCGTCCGTCACTATCGCACACTCACCTGACCCGCGCCCTAACCCTAACTCACTTAAACCGCCCCTAACCCCAATATTTGTCACTATTGCATACATGCCTTACCTGCGCCCTAACCCTAACTCACTTAAACCGCCCCTAACCCTAACATAAAACCAACCGCACACTTACCTGAACCCAACGCATGACCTAACACCACAGGGCTAACAATAGCAAAGCCACAATGACGTCAGTATGTCCATTTTGTGTTTTCAGGATTTTGAGTTTCAGGATTTTGGGCTTTCGGGATTTTGAATTTTCAGGCTTTAGTTTTCAGGATTTTGATTTTCAGGCTTATAGTGTTTCAGGCTTCTGATAGGGAACCATATATATATATATATATATATATATATACATATATATATGCAAGCATGTGTGTAGGTGCAAGGGCAAGCATCACTTATAAACATTACTTTTTTGTGTCTGTCTAAATACTTATACCTAAGTAAGGCCCATTTATAGTGGATACCTAGAACGAAATGTTCCATACATTAAGAAATAAATTACAGTATACCAACGTCTACTAATACATCTATGTTTTATTTTACACTTTAACACAGTATCCTTCCAGAGTGACAACCCAGTGTAAATAATGTAAATATTATAAATAGTTCCTTTGATAGATACGGCTGTATAATTATAATTTTTTTTTTCTCTCCTTAGGAAATAACAATGGTTAATGACAAAAAATTGTATAAATACCTAGATGTTTAAACTTGTAATGAGATTCCTATTAAGTTGTATGTCACATATTTTGTTTGTCATTTATTAATGCTCACTATATTTAATTATGCACCAGCAAGGACAAACTCATAGGAATATCGTGAGCTATGCTATTCTGTGCTATTTGATCCTATGCAATTCCGTTGTTATTTTATTTCTACTATGTATTAACTGTTTATAACAATCAAAAACTTGGAAAATGAAATAAAATTTAATTTGAAAAAAAAAATAAATAAATTACACAGATGAAATTAAAATCATAAAATTATACAATAGTTAACGTCATGCCACAATTTTAGGTTTACATAACATAGTTTACAGTAATCAAAGAAAGTGTCAGCATTGTGATGTACTTTATTTATTTATTGGTCTAGTCCTTCTTCAGTCATGACACTGGCCTTGGAGTACAGCAAAGTAGGACAATACAGTTACTAATCAATGACAGTGAGTTACTTTAATTTACAAGCAGCTGTGAGTAGAGGGATTTATCCTGAGAAATGTGCAGGTAAAGCACAAAGTAACAGCAATATCATAAGCATTTCAAAACACTGTTGCAAGTATTAGCATCACCAGTTCAGCCACTGGTGTGCAGGTTAACAATAAAGAAGAACTAACAATAAGGAAGTGCCACTGTCTAAGCAAACAGCAAAATTGTAGCTAGCATCCAACAGAGAAATACAATCTATTAACGAGTTTTAAATAATAGTTAACATCCTCTACATTTGTAGCTTTTAGCTCACTATACAAGAAAGTGAATAATGAGTATAAAGTTAATAATTAAATAAACTCAATGAGCTTAATGGTAAGGAAAACCTTATAACCCAGAGTCAGTTAGCTAGGCATGTAATACATACGCTCACAGTATTCACTTAGTGATGTTGGTTGTACAGCAGAATAATAATAAAAACAGGGAAAAGAAAAAAAAAACAAGTAGGGCATGTGAACATGAGGAGTTTGAAGAAAGTAATACAGGTGAATGGGATGTGAGAGTAGTGCACGGGAACGTACAACAATGGCTGATATACGTAGATGAAATGCCTGCTTAATGTTTTATGGTGTAGTACAATCAAGGGAGGAGAAGGTTTATGTTACATCACATTCACAACTATTAAAAGATTTACGATGCGGCACTGGCATGTTATTAGAGGTGATGAAGTTGTGGGAGTACCTAACTTGGTACAGAAGAGAAGTCTGTGCCATCACAACTCCCTGGTTTATAATAGTATCAATCATCACTTCTTTCAGGGCTCCATTAGCTGCAATATTCATATGTGATTATGTCTAGATAGAACTCTTCTCCTTCAAGAAGCACATCTTTGGTCTTATTTGGATTTGGCACTAGAACTGCATCTACATAGAAAGCTTGCAGTGACTGGTATCAATGCTTTAATCTGGGATGAATAATAAAAAGGGAACATGCAATGCAAATTTCTGCAGAGCCATTTGTTCCTTCTCCTGTGCTACTCTATGAAACAGACTAGGACTGCACGTAAACAGAACATCACTGCCCTGTCAAAGCATAATGAAAATGTCTTGCCACTTCGCGTTAACATAAACAGTGGATGTCAAAATGTGCTGTGGCTATGTCCTTTGTACTTTTCAGACAGCAGTGGAGCCATAGCATTTCACTGCTGCAGACACCACAGGATTATAGTCTGTGGGTGAACACAAAAGTCAACAGTTCTCCTGATTTCTGAAAAAACAGAGCAGCAATCTTTTTCCAGCTGCTCTTGTCGATCTGCGTAAAGTCTGTGATACTAACACAACAGTGCCAACTTATGCATCCTGGTCAGAAGCCATGCCTTGTGTCTATGAGACTGGAATTCTGCACATCATAATTAAGCAGTGGATATACAGTACTTTCACAGGAGGCTAATTGGCAGTGAGACTAGAGTTTCCCTGGAAATTAGTAGGGTTACATAGTGTATAGGGATCACAGTGACTTTTTTATTTCTCAAGTTTAGGTGCATATTGACTAGTAGATTGACAGATTTTGCAATGCTCTCTGTAAACAGAAAAGTGTCTGAATTTGGGCATTCAGCCATTTTTATTACTGTTTCTCTAGTTTAATAGTTATTAGTATCTTGTAATCATCAGGTGACTGCTGCAAATATCACCTGTCCTTCTCTGTGGAGAACTGCTTGATACCGGTAGTTATGCATTGGAATACCACCTGTACTTCTCTGTGTGTGTAGGGGGGGGCATCCTGATATCGGCATTATGTGCTGGGAAAACCATATATCCTCCACTGTGGGGGCCATCCTGATATAGACATTATGTGCTGGGAATATCACCTATCCTTCTCTGTGTGAGGGGGTCCTGATATAGACAGTTATGCACAACAGGAAAAAGACAAAAAACTGTGAGATGCCCTGATTCTTAAGCTAAAAAACAAACACTTTAAAACTGTAGACATACTACACTGTATTTGAAGCATCTTACCACAGCAGTATACAAAATAAACTACTACATATCTAGAATAGCTTTAGAACTGATAATAAACAAAAAAAAGTGTTGTACTTTTTTACAATTGTCCTTGGTTTAAGTTGATTTGGAAAGAAATTTGAGCAATAATGTAAACATTTATTTATTGCATTTGTTTACCGGGATAAGTCCACTGGGCCTAAAAGAGCCCATTTTCAGTGGAGGCCCGGGGAGAAAAGCTCCAACGAGATACAGAAAAAATATAAATATTAATTAGTACAGAAGCAGAAACAGTGTTACAGATAGTAAATATAGTAACATATACAGAATATATACATAAAAGCAGGAATCTAGTTTGTTTGATTACAGCAATATATACACAAAATATACATTAAAGCAGAATTCAATGAATTCAATCAGATTGGTATAAACAGAGATCAGTATTATTGTACCAGAATCAACAAGTGAAGATAAAAATAAATATGGAGAAAATATCATCAATCACTAGTAGCAAAAGACATAGGAGTTTAGTAATCATATAAGGAGAGTGAAGAGGTTAGGATATAGAGCAGGAACATAGCCAGGAAGAGTTGAGATGATTTTTCAGCATTTGTTTGAAGGTGGTGGTGCTGCCTGTGTTTCTTATAGAAGGCGGAAGTGAGTTCCATAATTTGGTCATCATTGAAGGCATAGAGGAGTTGACCAGCAGGTAAGGTGGGCTTATCTACTTTTAGAAGTAGATGATTTTCAGATCTTAGATGCCTGCTGAAATGGTATTTGGCAAGTAGAGTTGAGAGAGTAGGACAGTCTGTGGGTCTGTAGATTATTTTGTGCACAGTAGTTAGTTGAGTGAATGAGGGATGGTGGGGGAGTTCCAGCCACCCTAATTGTTTCAGTGACTTACAATGGTGGGATGAGAATGTGGCCTTGGTGGCAAATTTTGCGATTCTGTTGTAACACATAGCAAGTTTGGATTTTGTAGAATTTCGGATATTAGTGAGGAGAGGGGCACAATAAAGGAGAGAGGGTAATAAAAAGGTAGTTGCAAGGGTGTGTCTAGTAGAGAGGCTAAGAAAGTGTTGGTGCCTGTAGAGCATACCAAGCTTTTGGTGTGTTTTTTTTATGTTATTGTTTATGTGTAGGTCAGAGTTAAGGTTTTCATCTATAATGCCTAGTAATTTAGTGTGTGGGACAACTTCTATAGTGCTATTGTCTTGGGCTTGTATACTAAAGAGTTTTTTATCAAATGGAGTGGTTTTCCTAGGAGTAAAAATTACCAGTTTAGTTTTTTTTGGATTTAGGGCAAGATGATTGTTAAGCATCCAAGATTCAGTAGATGTGAGGGCATTCTGGGTAATTTGCTGGAGTTCAGAGCTGGAATTTGCAGTGCATATTATTGTAGAGTCATCAGCATACTGGATTACTGAGCATTGTGGGAGAATGGTGTGAAAGTTGTTAATAAAGATGCTAAATAAGAGAGGACCAAGTATGGAGCCTTGGGGTACCCCTGTGGATGTACTGAGAAAGGGAGAGTAAGACTGTTGCCATTTGATGGATTGCTGCCTATTGGACAAATAGCTGTTGTACCATTGTAGGGTAGAGGGAGAAATGTGGAGGGCAGATAATTTAGAGAGTAGGATAGTGTGGGAAATGGTATCAAAAGCTTTGGAGAGGTCAAGGAAAAGTGAAGCAATTATTTTACCAGAATCCCGTGCCCGGTTAACTGTATCAAGGAAGGATAGGAGGGCGGTAGTGGCGCTGTGTCCTTGTCTGAAACCATGCTGAGTGGGTGATAAAATTTGATTTTCATGCAGGTGGTTGAGGAGTTGGGCATGGATGCATTTTTCCAGTATTTTAGAGAGGGGAGAGAATTGCTATGGGTCGAAAGTTTGTGGTGTCTGTGTTGGTGCCACCTTTGTGTAAGGAAAGAATGAATGCTTTTTTCCAGATGTCTGGGACAAGGGATTCTTTAATTGATCTGTTAATGAGTATGCTGATGGGATAAGCTATAGAGTTTGCTGCTAGCTGCAGGAAGTGTGGGGGTAGATTGTCAGGGGCCAGAGTACAGGGTTTTAGCTTAAGTAAAAGTTTTTTTTATTGTGCTGGTGGGTATGGGGGAGAATTTTAGGTTAGGGTTAAGGGTAGACTTGTTTTCTAGGATGATTTGGTCATCAGCTGTCTTGGTGGTGGTGCTGTTAACTGTAGGAAAGGTGGTGGTTAGGTTAGCTATGGTGTCAATGAAGTAGGAATTGAAAAGAGTAGCAAGTTCAGTGGGAGTTTTTTGTGGCTCAGGGGATGGATTGCTTTGAGAGCCTGGGTGTAATAGTTGGCTGATGGAAGACCAGAATTTTTGGGGATTATTTTTATGTTGGCTTTGTAGGTGGAAGTAGTGGTCTTTTTTATTAGTGGTTATTAGACGTTTTACCTGGTTACGGAGTTGCTTGTAATGTAGTAGAGTTGAGGGGTCTTTGTTTTTCTGCCATGATTTCCAGATTTTATCCCTTGTGGACATTACTTCTTTGGTGGATTTTGAGAGCAAGCATGCATGGTTATGTTTTATTCATTTTCGGCAGGTGGGTGCTTGCCTATTTAGGATGTCTAGAAATGCTGAGTTAAATAATTCAACAGCCTCATTAAGTGGTAGGGATTTGAGAGGTTTCCAGTTTACTTTAGCTAAGGTTTCATTAAATATGGATGATTGGAACTTAGTAAAATTTCTGGTAGATTTGTATTGGTGTTGGCCTGTGGTTGGAGTAGTTTTGCGTATGATATATGCTGGGTGGTGGTCACTAATGGTATTAGGTAGTATGCCTGCACTGATGACATTGAAAGGGTGGGATACTAATATCAAGTCTATTATGGAGCCCCAGTTGTAATTTCTAGTGATGTCTTCAATCAGTTGGGAGAAGTTGTAAAGATTTATGTTTTTTGAGGAGTTGTTGCGGCCTATATCTAGCTAGTCGATATTTACATCACCTAGAATGATGGTTTCATTATCTATATTTTGGGAAGTCCAGGCAAGTATGTTTTCTAATATTGGTATGTTGTTTCCTGGGGGAATATAAAGAGCAATTATGCAAATGTTTTTATGGTTGTTAAGTTTTAATATAGAGATTAATATTTCGGCTGGGGAGAAGTTGGGTGTTGGTTTTGAGTAGGGGATTAATGTGTAATTGCTAGGGAAAAGTATTGCTACTCCTCCTCCTCTCTTGTTGGGTCAATCGGCTCTCAGGCATGAGTAGCTTTGGGGGAGAAATTCAGTGTCTTTTATATATTATTTCAACCAGGTTTCAGTAGCTGCTATAATATTTGGGTTGTACTTAGAAATCCAGGCATGGAGTTCAGGTATCTTGTTTGGAAGGCCTTGGAGATTTATGGTTGATAGCATAAAAGATTTGCTAGGTTTGCTGGAGCTGAGGGGGGCTGGTCCCGGGTTGGGTTGTACATCACCACACTGGGAAATAGTGCTTTGGCAAATTGTGTAGGTTATACTTCTCAGTTTTTTCCTAAAAATGGTGCAGTTGCTGCTGGTGGTATGATAAGGGGAGTGTCTTTGGAGAGATAGAATTTTCACTTTGCAAAGTACAGAGGTATTAGCTGTGAATAAGCTAGGGTGGATGTCTGAGTAACTTGATAAATGTGGGTTATGTGTGCTGGTTGTACAGGTAGGTGCAGGAGGTATGTTGGGTGCCTGGAAAGTTGTGATTATTGTTAGGAGAGAGAGTGTAAGTGAGAGAAGCAAGATTAAAGTAATAGTTGAGATGGACATGATGGTGGTTGAGTGCAGTGTGATAAAGAATATGAGCAGGATAGAAGTAGTTTAGAAGATGGAGTACTATATGGGCTTATTTAGAAATGGGTGGGGAGGTAGAGTGCAATAACGAGGAAGTATAATAGGGGAATAATTAGGGGGGTTATGGGATAGGTGGAAGAGAAGTATGGGAGGGGTCAGAACATTGTGAAATGACAACTTAGCTATTTGTAAACAATCATTACTTTCCAAAGCTTTTCACTCAGTGATGTACAAAAATTAACATATGAGCCTTATATGGATTAATGTTTATAGAAAATAAGAAATGCATCCCTTGGAGGTGGAAGTATACTTTATTACTGGATTATATTAGTCCATCATATTTTTTAAATGTGACAAGGTATGACAGTCTTTTTTAACAATATGTCTTTCGTTGTCCCAGTGTGATCAGTGTTCTACCAGACTCAAATCAAAATAAACACGTTTGTCCTGGTCCCCTTCAATAAACACAACACACCGAATGACATTTGATGACCTTTATTAAAACTTCCATAACATAACTTTGATTACCAAAATTTGTTAAATACAACTGTACATAGTGTAGTCAATTCTAAACACAGCATAAACATCTTTGCAATGTTAATCAGGACAGCGTACCTGCTCATCCTGCCCCAGTAAGCAGCACCCAAACCTTTGCTCACTTCCTTTACTTATAAACATCCTTATAATGTTAACCAGGACAACATACCTGCTCATCCTGTCCAGTAAGCAGCGTCCATACTAAATATTAATCAGGACAGCATATCTGCTCATCCGACCCAGTAAGCAGCATCTATACCTTTGCTCACTTACTAAACCATCCACTGAATTACCTTCAAACCAAATAACCAGTGTCCTTACCTCCGCTTGCTTATCTATTCAACAAAAACTGTTTGAAATGCACCACCAGACACTAGAGGGGGAACAGAAGAGGGCAAGCCTGTCCCTCTTCTCCGCCTACCAGAATAAAATAACCACAATCCCTCTAATCCACCAACAAAAAAGGGGTGGGAGGCTAGCAAGTTCACGCCAAAATGTGATTACTTACCCAGCTACACTCATCTAAATCACTTAAGCACCTCCCACTCATCTCATTTCCTTCCAATCAACCCTCCCACCGTTTAACCCTTTCACCCCCCCAACCCATTGAACTTCATTAATATCAACCTAACATCCCCTTGAAGATGTCCCAGGTAACTTGGCTTGTGCCAAGCCTCATTTAGAATATGAGCTACACAATGTTTCTGATTTAGCTTGAGCATAATTAGCCAACTGAGTTAAAAACTGAATTTGAAAATCTTTAACATGATACAGTTAGCCAACGCTATGCAACTTCAGTAGCTGTACTAATTACAGGTTTAATGGAATAAAACCTTCAGCTTTATAATATTTCCTTACACTTCCTCTTTCCAAGTTTCTCAACTTCCCATCTACTTCTGTCTCCTTTTTAGTCTCTTTCCCACCCTTTTTATTTTACTCAATTGCAATATTATAATATAATAAATACATAATACCTCACATCACAATATGATAATCAATTCACTATACTTCTTAAATCACACATTTTCTCATTTCATCACTTACAATGACAAATTAGAGTTATTTATTCACTGTTTCTGTTCTTGAATATGATAGGACTAAGAAAATTTACATTTAATTATTTCTCTTGTTAAATGAAATAGTATGCAAATGTGCTCGTGTGTAAAAAGTGTTCATGTCATTTACTGTTGTATGGGTTGCTCACCTGTTTGTATTCTGATATATACTGAAATTCATTAAGATATTTTCAACACATTTTTTTGCACTGACTGGGGATGTAGACTGCCTTGCAAAATGTCAGTATTTAATTTTGTGCCTCTGAGAAAGTGATAACCATGTCAGTTAATGTTTAGAAAGAGGCCTACTATGAGATTTTGTTGTTCTACTGAAAAGGCCTGCTATTGCTTCAACACTGTTTTTGTTACTACTGATTCAAAGTGTTGTCAGAAACATTCATCTGTTTGACCATGTGATAAGTAAATGAGGGAATTAGTAGTCTTGCAAGACTTAGAAAAGATTTTCATGTCTTTCTAGAAATCATTTACTGAGTGTTCTAACCTTTTTTTATGTTATTAAATTACAGCCTCTTGTCTTCTGTAAATGCCACTGTGTTACCCCGTGAAAAGCATTCAGTGACTTTTTGTCTTACATTTAGTGTTCATAGACTTAGATCTTATATGATATGACTAATTTAATAAGTGGTGGAATCCAGGTTAGGTAACAATCTTTGTTTCTGACTTGCCTAATAGGTACGCATTTACAAAGGATTTCTTAGAACACAATATCAAGGGAAGGTCAACATAGGAACATAGGAGCACAGGAACATAGGCACTGTATTAAGCAAATTATCATGGGGCTATAAGATGCCGAGCCATATACACTTTTAAGTAAACAAATGTAAAGTTCTTGCCACCCATGTCATGATATTTGGATAGACCAGTGAACATTTCTCATATAACTAGGGAAGTCAGAGACAAGGAGTCTGAATGACCTCTGTTCACGACCTCAGTAATTGGTTACAAGGAGATGTGGCCAAAAGTAGGTTGCACTTAGAATGACAGAAATCCTGAGACAAGTTGGTATACACCAGCTGTGAGAAAAAATGTCAAGTTAAAGGAAAAAAGAAAGAAATAAAAGAAAGAGGCATTCAGGGAATCCATTTGAAAAGTTAGGACTTGCTAGACTGAGTCCCAAAATCTGGAGACTGAATGGCTGAAAAAGCAGACTTACATATATTAAGTCTGAGATGGCCATATCCTGGAATATTCCCTTTTCTCTGTTGTGTGGCGATCTCAGAATTGGTATATATAAGTTGGAGGGGGCTTAACACCCCACAACCCCCTTCCCCAAAAAAAAGAATTTTAAAAGAGAGTCTCACTCCAGGATTTTCGATTGTTTTGTTTTTTTCTGCGTGTCAACACTCAGCATTTTGTCTGCCAACATATCAGTAAGGAGTTGGGTCTTCAGTGAAGTTCCAGCAGGGGGGAAGTATTCTGATTTTTCTTATTTCCTTATAGATAGCAGCTGCAGTAATAATCAAAGTGAAGTTCTAGTTGTGTAAGACTTTGGCAAGTCCATGGAACATGACTTCTGCATGATCTACAAGGGGATTTGCCAAATCACCTGGTGACTCAGAAGATTTGGCAGGATACTGTACAGGCTGTTCTCAGTAACTGTGGAGAAACTCTGACCTTGAGTGGGGCAACACTGAGAACAGGAAGGAACAATCTGAGGAACTTGTAAATCTAAAGGGTATGTCTTCTTGTGGGGAGGCAACACCCAATAAAGATGGTACAATTATCTCTATCTCTATTTTGGTAGATGAGGTCACTGCAGCAGTTAAGCAGTTTCACTATAGTAAGGCTGTTGGAGAAGATGACATGCAAGTCAGAAATAATTATCGTGAATTCCACCTTGAGTTTTTCCTGAAAGTTGGCCACAGTCCTACTGGGGCTAACCTGGTTGATAAAACATAAATAAACAAATAAAGGCACTGGACATTGTTAGCGTGCAATGGTTAACATGTATTTCCAAAGTTGAGTGGATGGCTGTGTGAATAAATCTGGATGGGCAAGCTGGGACAGTGGTCACCATTTTCAAAATAGAAAACAGGAATATGCTTGTTACAGTTATAGCAACATTATATGTTCAGCTTTGCTAGGAAAGGATATTCCAGGGTACAGAATGAAGACTTCATCCAATAGTCATGCCTTTTGTGCAGATTTCATCTAGGTTATGGTATAGTGGATCAATTCTGTGGCTTTGTTCCGTTAATGGGGGCAGGTCATGGGTGATTGCCAATGCTATCAACATGTATTCTCTGGCCATCGAAAAGGCTCTGTACCTCAGAATGTCTTTTACAGAGTGGAATAACAGTACATAATCAGACAGAACTGCTGTGTGGCCACTTGATGCCTGCATTTGAGGAATGAGAGCTGTGCCTACATTCTCATCATTTAGTCAGATATATTCAAGTTGAGCATAGGATTCTAATTGTGGACATCATATCAAGGCATATCCAAGCTCTGAGGAATACCCAGACTGATGATGTAAGTTTTGCAGATTTGTATTTGCCAGTGATGTCCTCTGCCTCAGGTAACTAATCTCCAGTGAACTATGGTGAAACTCACTACTGTGAGTGAAGTGATTGAGATGACGTTCTCATCCAAAAAAGAATGAGTTGTTTTCAGCTGAATGGGGTGGGGGTTGCAGCTGCCACAGGATGAGGAATTTAAGTATCTTGGTTCTTGTCATGATCAAGGGATAAACCGTACAATGAAGAAGCAGTGACATTAATGCAGCCATTGTATCAGGCTGTGATGGTGAAGTCAGAGCAGAGGTGTAGGATAAAGTTCTTCATTTACTAGTCAGTCTGTGGCACCATCCTAACTTAGTCTGGAGATCTTCAGGTATTTACTTAAAGGAAGAGTTCACAAATTTCAGCACAGTGATGATCTTTTTCTTCAGGATATTTGGACATCTGTGCTAGACTGAGCAGCCTGTCAGTTTGTGTGGAATTGTACATACAGCAACTGCTCCTATGTGCAAGAACAGACAGCTGAATTATTTTGGACACTTTGAGAAGATGCACCTTGGGTAACTCCCCATGTGAGAAGCACCAGACACAGCCCAATAGGAGAAGGTCCTAGGTTTGATTAGATCTCTTAGCTTGCTAGGGGGTGCTTGGAGTTTCCATAGGATGAGCTGGAGGTAGTTGTGGGGCATAAGGATGTCTAGTTTGCTTGCTCATCTTGCTACCACAGAGATCCTCACCAGGTCAAGTGTTTTAGAAATTGATAAAAATAATGATAACCAGTACACCTCTGCATTATTGTACTCTGAATTTTATACAGAAAACAGCTTTATGCTCACTTATCTATTCTGTGTTGGGTAAATGTCACACCAGAGCATCCTTCAAATGGGAAAGGCAAGAGAATAATCATTGATAAGTAGTGGCATGACACCAGTGGCCAAGATACTATTAATTAACCTGGTTAATCTCTTTGTTAGTATGTGAGCAGTTTCTGTTCCCTTATTTACCCTAGATGGAATACAGACAATGTGATAGAAACTAAATTAGTAAAGCTTTGCCAGTCAAAGCATTAAAGCATTACTGACAAACTTAACAGGTTAGGTACAAACCCTTATGTTACCCGGTGGATAGCCAGATGGCTCACACAGAGGACTGAAGAAGTTAGAATTGAGGAGTTCACCTCTACAAAAAGGACAGTCACAAGTGGAGTCCCTCAGGGATCGGCCCTGGGACCATTCCTTTTTGGCATTTACTTCTCTGAAGTCAATGCCAATGTCAATGGCCTCTGGCTGAATACATTTGCAGATGATTGCAAATTAGGAGCTCTCATTGAATCGCCCACCGACACAAATGTTTTCCAGGAAGGGTTGACACAGACAAACAACTGGTCCCATAGCCATGGACTAAAACTAAATGCCAAGAAATGCATAATAGTATCCTTCAGGAAGTCATCCGGCCCTGGTAACTATCATAATGACAACACACCCCTAAGAGTTGACCCAGTAATCAGGGACTTAGAGTCACACATAGACAGTAATCTAGCCTTTGACCATTATATGTGAGAAAAACATTCTGGGTTGTGCAACTGTAAACAAAGGTATGGCATCTAGGTCCAAGGAAGTCATTGCTCTATTGTATTTGGCATTCATCAGACCTGTCATTGAGTACAATGCCCCCTTTGGTATACGCCTAACCTGGCATATCCAACAATTGGATTGTCCATAGAAGTTCATTACTAAAAGAATACAGAGCATAAGTAGCATATCCTTTGCAGACTGCCAAAAGGTCCTATCCCTGTATTCTGTCTCCTACGGGCTGTTGAGGGGAGATCTATGCCTGGCATACAGGGCATAGTCAGACACCACTCTGATGGAACTCCTGCATATCTGCAAAACAAACAGCATCAGAATTATCTATTCTAAATGCTTAAATCTTGCCTGTGATATAAATAGAACCTGTTGAAGAGACAGGTATGTATCTTAGAGACTACCTCTTCTCTGGAACAGGCTCCTCATCCATGTGAAGCAGAGTTCCTCCCTAGCCCAAATCAAGTGTAACTTAGACAATTGGATGGGGAGCAGGAAATTCATGCCTGCTTTGGCACCTATGTCTCTAATGGACACAGGCAGCCTGTAAACTGGTCATCTCCCAGGACCCTGCTTGTAAATGTTTCACATCTCAAGCCCCTGCTAATACTTATCAAGGGTACCAGAACTTGTCAGAGATTTGGGATGCATTGCTAGGCTTAAAAAGGCCCTTGAGGTCATTAGCCTAGTAAACACCTATGAACCTATGAACCATAGTTGATAGCTTTCTGCCAATAAGAAATGAAATCCCCTATATGAATGATTTCAGATTTAATAATGGCATAGCTATGCTGCGGTGGTGGTGCTGCAGTAGCGTTGTCACCTCACAGTAAGATGTTGTCCTGTTTGATTCTCAGCTAAAGTGTCTTGTGTGTGGAGACATGCATGAATGGGCGTACCTTTGTTGAAGGTTGTGAATCAGGGCCGGCAACTCGGCATGTAAAAATCTACTGCCAATCATTAGCGGACCGGAGTTCCACTGTGGCGACCCCTAACTGGGAAAAGCCGAAAGACACAACAACATTGTCCCAGTCAGATGTGGTATCCAGTAGTGTAGATGCATATTCTAGCCATAGGTATGTGCAGCAAATTTTCAACTGCTAGACACCTTCTTTGTTGACAAGAACAATAGTGGCTTACCTTGTAAGAGTTGGCATTGAGATAACATTTATCCATACTAGAATCTAAATAGTCAGACATAAAAATAACTACATGACCTGTAATCCTATGAATGTAAACATTTCTATAGCATGAATAACCATTAAGATTTACTTTCATTATCAAATATAAGTGGTGTTAAGACAGGTCTCAATTAACAGACTTGTAGATGCATTAAACTTGGGAGGTGGGGGAGTTGTACCTGATATTCAAAGTACTTAAATGGACAGTTTTGTTCTTTGGAGTCAGTCATATGTTTTTGTCTAGTAAAGGTAAAATGTTTTGTTGGCCTTAGAGAAAATGCTCCCAGTGCTTTGTAAAATCAGAGGAAGTGGCTGCAAAAAATTCTGCATGATCCATTGAAGATATTTTATGAGGACAAATGTCACAGAGTAACTTAACCACAACTATTATTTTATTAACACTTTTTTTGTTATTATTTAAAGTTACCGTGAGCTATGCCACTAAAGTGGAGAAGAGTATAGTGGTGCACAAGTTGATTAAAAAACAGGAAAGATGATATGCATGCAAAATAAATGCAAAATGTTCATCATTATGTCACTGTTGCAGTAGCCTAAGCTATATGGACAAATCCTGACAAAGAGTCAGATGTCTACTTGTACCATACATCCAAAGGAGCATAAGGATATATATGATTGTATAACAGCAGTTGTACTGGTAGCAAAATTTTAAATTTTGTTGCCACTGAAGATTTCATTCAATCTCTGTCTTTGCTGCCTCTTCAGTGGTTCAGCAGTCAGCTTGTTCAGTATTTTGGGCAAATAAGTACCCCTTTGAGGACCTACATTTTTCTGAGATAGTTGTTATTTACTGTGCTGATGTCTAGGAGAAAAGGAAGGTGTCTGTGTGTACATCAAATTATTAATATTGTTGAAGGGCTTCACACAATGTTCTATCATGTATTCATTTATCTTTTATGTTGTAAACTATTGCAAGTAGGCTGAGCTCATGTAGCATTTACCTTGAGAACTAGCAGCTCCTAACAAAATCAGCTATGCACTCCTGTACCTTGGACATCTCTCTTCTAAATCCAAAGAAAAGGAAGATGGTAAGGGAGGTGCATCCTTTGCTGCCATGAGCAAGGTTGTTGCAGATTTATCATCATTAGACATTAACTCTTCCCTGCTCAGTATATCTTTTCATATGATGCTGCTGATGCAGTATCCCAGGCAACAGTGACTTGGTAAGTTACATGCAAGTATGCATGATTCAAATCTCAGAATATGCTTGAGGATGTTGAAACTAAAATTCTGAATGCTTCTTTAGACAAGGCTATACTATTTGCTACTATATCAGCTAAAATTTTAAAAGGATTTGATAGGAGAGGCAAACTTATCCAAGGGATCAAGCATAATTTTTCAGTCTCCCATTAGTAAGTATAATAAGAATTGCCCCACAGCCCTGGCCTCTTCTACAGAAAATCTTTTAAACAATCCAGTGAAAAGTGTGAAACAACACTACTTAAAACAATGTCAGGGCAATTGAAAAAAGGGGATTCTAACCAAGGAAAAGTGCAGTCCAGGAAAACTGCCTGACCACCTTCCTCTACCCACTCGCCTCCCCATCCCGGCTATCCTCTAAACCTTGCATACAATCTCTCTCTCTCTCTCTCTATGTATATATATATATATATATATATATATATATATATATATATATATATATATATTCCCCTATGGAATAAAATCACTTCAGACTCCTTCATGCTATCACAAAGGAAAAGTCTTGTTATGATTTGTTTTTCAATAATTTTTCTAACAGGAACTTGGAAACCTATACTGAACCTGTCTTTCTCAAACATGTACAAAATATAAAATTTTCACTCTCCAATCTCTGTTTCTCTTGATTCTCCCTGCCCCACATTTTTGGATGACTCTGGACTTAAAGGATTCCTATCACCATATATTTATTCATATAAACTTCAGACCCATTTTTTAAGTTTTTCTTTTTCTGGTTCATGTTTTCATTTCTCTTCTTTACTCTTTGGTCTTTCCGCAGCTCCATTAGTATTCACAAAGTGAAGTAATTGCTTTATGCAGACTACAAGGCATTCACGTTTTCCATATTTAGATGAATATGGGATGGTACCAAATGTCTTTGTGAGGGGGTTTAGATATACAGTGTACACTGTTTTGCCCTTGTCCATTACATCAGTATTTTTTTTCAGGGAGGCTACCAGGTTAAGTAGTCTATATTCAAGCCTATATAATCTTTTTGGTATATTTCCAGTTAACACCAATATGGTGGAAAAAGAATAATCAGAGTCCAAAAGCTCTTGTAGAATAGACCTAACAAATCCTGTGCTTGCTCTGGAGAACAAATTGATCTAAAATGCGTATTGAAAGTGTGTACAAAAGACTTTTCCAAAACACTCTAGAAGTAGCCAAAGCTCTGTCAGTGACACTTGATCTTATGAGGGAGAGACTTTCATGGTGAGAATAACAAAACTGCATGGCATGGGATAACCATTTGGAAATTGTCTGTTTTGATGCTAGTTATTGTTTTGTCTTGCCCTTGAAGGATATAAAGACCTGACCAGATGCCCTAAAATCCTTTTTTGACAGTTAGTTTTAGTCCATGGTTTTGATACAAGATAGTTGTTTGGCACAGTCCTTCTTGGAAGATCATGGTGTCCTCTGGGAAGTTTATGATTGTATCAAATCTGCAGTCATCTGCAAACATGTTAGCCACAAATCTTAAATATTAGCTTTGATCTCTGATAAATAATTGCCAAAGGGAAGTGGCCCAAGGACTGAACTCTCATATACACCACTAGTGACAAATCTTTTTGAGGCGGTAGAGGCACCCACCCTTATTTCCTGGGTTGTATTTTTTACACCTTTATTAATTTATCACTTAAAACATAGGCAAACATTAACTGAAAAGAAAAACAAACCATATTAACAATGTTTCCATTCACATACATTATACACCATGTCTTTTCTTTCTTTGTAATTATCACATCTGCAATATTATATATATTATTGAATTCCTGCTTTCCACTTTCTTGCAATTGCCAACATAATTAAACTGATAAGGCCTTACTATGTCTAGGCAATTCATATCTTTGCCCCAGCTCAAAAATGTTGTCCTTAGTTACAGCCATTTGCTCACCCAGTATTTCTGACAGAGTACTCTGTAGAGAATTTTTTAAAATCTGCCAACTCATTAGACTCTTACAATACATGTTCCCAGTTACCTCTTTTCCCCCATCATACCACCAACATTTACTATGTACTGAAGGAAAAAATTCTATCAAGTTTGCTTGGGGTATAAAAATACCTGTGCAAATACTTTCAAACAAATAGTTGGGTGCCATACATATGTCCTCCTATTGTTCTCTTGTAAATTGTTTTTCCAGTCTCTCTTCCCAATCTTTTAGAACTGTTAAAGTTATACTACACTGTTCAGGTAGTCTGTACTTTTACTCAATGAAGACACTGAGCCAGTTCTGTTGTTACTACATTCATTTACTGCACACAAGGTTTACATCTGGCTTAACAATTAAAGGTATACACATCAAAAATGTACTTCAACTTAGAATAATCAAAGTCTCTGGTACAAAAGAAAAAGTCCCAATTTTATAGTGTCTTTTCTGCTTGCATCAGCAGTTTTGAGAATTTTCCGGAATAATGAGTCTTTCCTTTCAAGCTGGTCTGCTAACAGTTTGTTTTCCATATCTTAAACATTCTGTTCCTGAAGAATAACTCCTTTTGTTCTTGTCCTATCTTGCGTATCATATTGATGAGACACAGCTCCATACAAGAGTTCGTCTTGACCGGCTTGTAGATAATAAATTTCACAAGCTGCATAGTTTATAAGAGATAAAATATTTTACTTCTGATTCTTATTAACAACGAATGCCAAGCTATATGTTTTTGCCAAGTTAGTTAGCCGAGTTCAAGCTGAATGCACTCTACACACTGAAATTCAGAACATTTATTTTACATTTTCAGAAAAAATCCACTGAAATCCATTTTAACATGTTCTTTACTCTCACAAGAACCTCTTCTAATTGATTCTTATCATGCAATACTTATATGCCCTACTTATCATCCCTTTTTTAACAGCAGCTTCTGCTCTAGATTCAGCTAAGAACTCCACCAGAACAAGTGTTTGACATAAGACTCCCTTGAGCCTTTCTCTTTGCCTAAACTCTGATATTAGTCCCTGGTAGGGAAGGTGGTCTCTGAATTGCAATCCAAACTTTGTTTTGGACTTATATCTATTACATTTCTCTCTGTAGTTATTTGCTCCCATTATGTTGATTTCTTTGCCAGTTTTCTCCAGGAAATTCCAGCCATATCTTGCCTATTTTCTGTACTCCTATTTTCAGTCATTTCTATTCACAAAATTTCCTTTCTCCATTCTCATGTTGGCTTTGTTCTTAGACTACTTTCTGCTACTTTATGAATACAACATTCTGTATGGATGTTGTTTATTCTCTTTAAGGAGCTGCATCCAAAATCCTACACTCTCTTTCTTGAACCCCCCAGCTCATTTAATCATTATCCTTCCCATTATGAATTGCAACCTTCTGCTTATGCTATGTATATGAGCCTTAACTATGTAGCTCTAAAATATCCCTTCAAATTAGATAATCCTAAATCCCTTTGCCCTTTTGAAAGGATCAACATACCTAATTTAACTCCCTTCAACTCTTTATTCTTTATTGTCCACAACTTTTCCTCTGGTTGATAAAATATGCACAACCTATATATAAAATTAAAACGGAATAAAAAAAAATTCAATGCTTGCATTTTACTATACATATCAATAAACAAGAGCTTCCAGTTTCTCAGTTTTTGTATTATCTTTTGTTTAGTCTCTTCCCAAATACCCTTAGCTGCCATAACCAAAGCCTTTTTAATCCATACATTTTTCTTATTGTGTCCCCATAAATATGGGTATTGCTGAAGCAATTCATGTGTGGGTACAAAATGTATGGCCATAGCCTTTGTTTTATCTTCCTTAATTTTATATCCAGGAAAGATCTGAAACTGTTTCCACAACGCCGAGATGTCCTTTTCTGAATTTATCAGGTACAAAATAATAATTTCAACAAATAAAGTCAACTGTTCTTGATTGCCATACCAATTATATCTTTTTATTTCTGAGTCCTTTATTTTCTTTGCCAATGTCTCCAAATATAAAGCAAATAGTAAATGGGAAACAGGACACCCCTGCCTGGTTCCTCTGTTTAAACAATTTATCAGATAGGAACCCTCCCCACTTTAATTCCTGCCCCCAGTCCTTCATACAGTATGTTCTGATAATTAACCTTATTTTTGTATCAAGGAATACAAATGTTTCTATTGCCCTATTCATAAATAAAATCCCAGCCTATTCTGTCAAATGCTTTCTCTGCATCAAAACTCACCAAAAACAATGGTATTTTCTTACATTTTGCTTTCTTCTGGATCATCATTGCTCTTTTAATGTTGTGAAATGCTTGCCTTCTGTCCATAAAACCACATTCATCCATATCAATTTTGGCAACACCTCTGCCATTCTTTTAGCTAGAATAGAGAGAAATGCTTTAGAATCATGCTTGGAGTGGGTCTGTGTAATGCTAGGTCTGATGGGACTTTACCATCCTTAGATAATACAACCATCACAGTGTTCTTCCAAGATGCTGGTGCTTTCCTTCCTTTTAAAATACCATTAAGCAAAATCTCCCAGATCCTTATTGCATTCTTCCCTTCCAGCTTCCAAACTTCCACAGGAATACAATCTGTTCCTGGAGACTTTCCTGAAGATTGATTATGCATCACCATTTTTACCTCAGCCTCTCCTATCTCAGTTGACAATTGTTGAGACTTATCTACCTCTAACCTTGGCATAATGAAGTCTTCCATAAATATTTCAAATTGTGCTCTTTCTTGATTTCTACAATTCTCTGTTTCTCTGCTTTATACAAGATTTAATAATATTTCCAAAATATCTCAAAAACCTCTACAGGCTTTCTGATTATTTTTCTTGTTACAGATTCCATAAGTTTGGAAATGACCCTTTCTACTTTCTGCTGCTTAGGTCATTGTACTAAATGTGTTTGTGCTTTGGAGTTATTATTAAAATAGTTGCTTAACAGCAATTTTTCTAAAATCATCCATAGTATCCAGATACTCCTTTATTTTCTCTTTAGCACTCTGCATGTGAGCCTCCTCTTGTTCTGTTAGATTCCCCTTATTCTGCAAGACTTTGAACTTTATCAGCCATTCTAAGTAATTCCCATTTTTTGTAACCATATATCTTTCTCTTTTATTTCTAACCTGTTTTTAAAACTCAGTTTTTATGTTCCCCTACTTATTAGCTATAACTTCTGATGATATTTGTATATCTCCTAATAACTCTCGAATAACTTCCATATTTTAACAGGTAAGGAGAAAAGAACCATTGTCTCATTCTTACTTCATTGCCCTGCATTTTTATCATAGCTTTTATTGGTGCATGATCTGAAATAGTTACTGGATGTATGTCAAAATTTTCAATTTAATGCAAATGCCCTTGTAAAATATGATTTCTGTGTAGTCTATCCCAGTTATTATACTTTGAGAATAATGTGTAAAATCTAAATCCAAGTGTGTGACCCTCCAGTGGCAATGAAACGAAAAGCAGAGATTCAAAGGAACTTCAAATAAGATGCATTCATAAAAAATAATAAAGTTTATTCCAATGAGTGAGCTGCCAAAGGCTTCTTCAGACTCTTAAAACAATGAATAAAACTGTTTGAATCATTTTTAAACCATCCTTAAGCTTCCTATTGGACATTACAAATTGATATGTCACATGTTATCTTGTCTTAAAGGAACAGATACTCAAAAAAGTTAACATAGTTAAATGCAACAATATTTAGAAGGAATACTTCCATCCAAATATACAATTAATGATCAGAATGTCCATGCAAATAAGTAAACAATATGCATATACCCTGATACATTCTAAAAATAAAAGGAGCATTGTGCTTGGTCCTATATCATTCTACAATCATTAAAAACTGTTGCTACATTCATTAAAAACCCTGAACATTCTCTCTCCTCATGGTGTTAAAAACATTAAAATCCATAGATAAACAGCAAGTTTTATCGCGTTTCAATATCTAGCATCTCTACTAAGATAGTGGTGTGTCGAATGCAACTTTGCATATATCAGGTTAAAAACTTAATATAGCGAGAACTCTGTACTAAAAATGTAAGCGCATCTTTACCACAAAACAACATAGCTAATATAATGTATTTCGCGATGTGCCTCATCAAGGAGTCAGACCTCATCATATCGGTGAAAGGCTGTTGTCCAAGATTAAAAAATTCCACAAATAGGAACCTCTTAGATTCCACGTAAAACAAACTGTTTACAAGTTGTAAAGTGCCGTGTGCTGTAGGAACTCTGAATGCAATTGAGTACAACCTAACTTCATGCGCTATGGTAACTCAACGTGCGGTTTAATCTTGGACAACAGCCTTTCACCGATATGATGAGGTCTGACTCCTTGATGAGGCACATCGCGAAATACATTATATTCGCTATGTTGTTTTGTGGTAAAGGTACGCTTACATTTTTAGTACAGAGTTCTCGCTATATTAGTTTTTTAACCTGATATATGCAAAGTTGCATTCGACACACCACTATCTTAGTAGAGATGCTAGATATTGAAACGCGATAAAACTTGCTGTTTATCTATGGATTTTAATGTTTTTAACACCATGAGGAGAGAGAATGTTCAGGGTTTTAATGAATGTAGCAACAGTTTTTAATGATTGTAGAATGATATAGGACCAAGCACAATGCTCCTTTTATTTTTTAGAATGTATCAGGGTATATGCATATTTTTACTTATTTGCATGGACATTCTGATCATTAATTGTATATTTGGATGGAAGTATTCCTTCTAAATATTGTTGCATTTAACTATGTTAACTTTTTCGAGTATCTGTTCCTTTAAGACAAGATAACATGTGACATATCAATTTGTAATGTCCAATAGGAAGCTTAAGGATGGTTTAAAAATGATTCAAACAGTTTTATTCATTGTTTTAAGAGTCTGAAGAAGCCTTTGGCTAGCGCCACTCATTGGAATAAACTTTATTATTTTTTATGAATGCATCTTATTTGAAGTTCCTTTGAATCTCTGCTTTTCGTTTCATTGCCACTGGAGGGTCACACACTTGGATTTGGATTGCTCTCTTTTATGTTTACGTGAGTCTCCTGCCTCAACTGATAGCAGCACTGCATTTGGCTTTTTGATTTGAATGTGTAAAATCTGTCTGGTTTTCTATTACATAATTTACATATTATATATCATATATTTCCATTTATTTCTTCAAAAATCTACACTGATATAGCCTCACTCTTGCAAATCATGTTCAAGTTCCCAGAAATATTCCCTGTTGAAAGCTGATTATTTGTCCCAAACTTTTGTTAGGCTCCATAATAGCAGTTTTTGGTGGAATATATGTACACACTAGCTTAACCCCCCACCGTCAATAGCTCTTTACTACGATAAATCTATCATCCTTGTCTTTTTTCCTGTTCTGTCATTATTGGTGCCCCTCTTGCAGTTAGTATAATTACTCTCCTTTTCTTTTGTCCCTGAAATTATCCTGAATATCCATCCTGAAATCCTTTCTTTCTCATATTCACATGCTCATTTCTTTCTCCAAGTGTGTCTCCTGCAACATTTCTATTTGCACTCCGCATTTCTTAATATAATTCAATACTCTTTCCTTTTTGTCTACACTTGTAAGGCCATTTACTTTCCAAGATAATATGGATAGTTCAGCCATTATGATAAAAAGCTTTTGTGCCCACCAATTATTCATGACAGTCTTTTCAATGTGTGTTTCCAACTTTTCTGCCACATGCACACATTAATGTCTAGCAGGTTGGTCTTCTGTACAGCTGCTTCTTCTCATCTCTATTTGAACCTGTGTCACATTTTTCAATACTTTTTGTTTTAATAAAAACCCTCAAACAAAAAGCTAAATGCATATTAACTTCAAACAAACACACAAAATTATGTACATCTTCAAAAAATGAAGTGTAACCCTGTAGATAAGAACAATTGTTTCAAACAGACAGCTACACCCACAGGCATTACCTATCCAAAGATTAAGGTTTCCCATGCTAAAACACATGCTACAGCCTTTGTTCTCACTTACAGTGATTGCTGTCTGTTCTTTTCTTATCTGTATTCCCCTCCCATATGTGAAAAATAGCTTGCATGCTTTCATAAGACATTCCCAATAGGAAAGAAACTCCACCGGCCACATACTGCTGAATTCCAGAAGTGTTTTTCACTACACAGAACAGGTTAAGTGCTTTCATCCAAACACTATAAGGACTTAATCAGAACATCACATTGCAACCCAACCCTTAAATAACACCCATAAGCATCCTAATTAACATCATAAATTAACTAATTAAAGGTTAATACATTTAGTATATTTAAAGGAACAAACCTTATTACCATTAAAAACAATTTAAAACTACCCGAAAATATTCTTTAATTTTAATACAACTAAAATACTCACATTGTCATTTATACCTGGATAATTTGTTGCATCTAAACACATTTGCCACTTTAATTCACAAATGTCCAGGTGCACATCTAATATTGTACCTTGTACATCCTTAGTCAATTGCTGCAACACCAGAAATTTAAAAGCATGCCCTTGATATTTTAAAATGTGCCTACTCAATGCATTGGCAACTTTTTCATTTCTAATACCTAACAAATGCTCACTTATTCTATCTTTAAAATGCCTACTCATCTTTCCAGTATAAAATGCCGGGCAGTGTTCACATTTGGCCATATACACCACATTTTTACTTAAACAGTTGGAATGCCCCTGAATGTGTATATTAAATCCTTTTATACATAATTTACTTTCAGTCTCCATAATGTGCTTACAAAGGGCACACGTTCCACACCTAAAAAAAGCCTATATTTCTTACAAATAAAAATGACATATTTACTTTAATATGCAGTAATCACTGAAAAGACCCCCCCCCCCCCACATTTAAAATACCAATGACTACACACTATAGAAAACAGGTTTATTCTTTCCTTTAGTGTCTTTCTAAGCATTAATTACATAAAGTTGAATATATGCTTTACAGTCCACCCACAAGTTTAGCATAGTTTAGCATAGTCAACAAAATTCCAGTCTTTTTCAGCCACTTTTTCTTACAAAGCCATATTTCATAAATGTGATACATGCTTTATAGACTCCCATTTGTTCACTAATTTGTGTGCTGCTGGTCTTCTTCCTGTTTATCTCCATCTTCTAGCACCAGACTCTGTCTCATTTTCAAAGTAGTCCTGTTCTTCTATTCAACTCTTCTGTTTTTTCTGTCTCTCAAATATTTTCCTTTTGAACACAGGAAAATATTTCACTGGCAAGGTCTCTCTATGAACCATGATGTCACATGAATGAGAAGCAGAGTTCCCATCTGCTTTCTGTCTCACTTTTTTGGATAAACTTTTTTATTTCCTCTTGATCCCATTCTGCATCAAAAAAATGGACTTTGATCCTTCAGGAAAAATATTCTCCAGACAGCTGGATACAACAGCTTGAATCTCACACCTGCCTCTCAACATTCCCTGATTGCTGGGATACATTTGTTTCTTTTCTGCCTGATACACAATGAATAATTATTTTCTATAAACACTCTTCTGTCTCCAATTTTTAATACTTTCTTCTTCTACCACAGTTTTGTCTGGATGAACTCCTTCTGTTGGTATTGCTGCATTTTCACTAATACAGTTTTTGATTGCTTTCTTATGACAAGGTTTGTAGCCTTTCAATTAACAAATCCTGCTGTGGAAAACCAGTCCAGTTGCTTATCTGTGGTTTCATAAAATAATTAGTCTGTTTCTTCCAGTTTCTCAGGTACAGCAGAACTTTTCAGGTTTTCTCTCCTTGCTCTGTCTTGAAATGAGTTTTCTTGAAAAGCCTCATACTCAGACAACTTTTTATTAATTTCATCATCTGATTTTTGTAGTTTATCAGTTCATCTGAAAAGCTACTTAGAGCTTCTTCTATTTTTCTTGTTCTTTATTATTTGAAATGAAATGTTCTTTCAATGTTTCATTTATTTTAATTATCTCTGAGAACATTTGATTTGTTCCCTCAACATTTCTGGAAGCTATCTGGAATCAAATCTGAAGTTTGAAGTGCTTTTTATTGAACATATGCAGAATCCTTTCCAGACAGTGTTTTGTCTTTACATTTTCTAGTTGATTTTCTTTCAGGTTTCCCAATTTTTTTCTTTGCTGGCATCTAACCAGTGTACTTACTTGCCAGCAACTGAATTTTAATAAAATAAAAACAGCTTCATTGGTATTTCTTTTTCTCAATTTCTGTTTTCACACTGGGAGAGTTGACTTAAGCTGTTGATCAGTGTGCAACCATCTTGGAAGTCCTCTGGGGTTCTATGTTTGAGACAATTTGTTATTCAATGAGTTACATAGAAATTTATATTTAGCTCAGAGAGTTTATCTATAATACCAATATATAGGATAGTGGTTAATGCTTTTGTAAGGCATAGATGTGTAGCATGTACTGACCTATCTCCATCCATTGCTATGGTAAATTTTTTGAAGAAGTCAAAAAGGTTAAGTAGGCCTGGCTTGCATCAAGAGTCTATAGGGTACTCATATCCATATTTATTAATTCCATAATGATCCTTTTACATAGCCTTACACATAAGGCTTCTAGGATTATGGGCCTTTACTTACCCACGTCCACTGAGGACCCACCTTTGAGGAAGGAAATGACTGTTGCTGATCTCCACTCATCTGGCATAAAGTCAGTTTGAAGCTGATATTAAACAGCCTCTGTAAGAGGTCTTTCAAGTCATGTTTTAGGCTGACTAGTAGACAGGTGGTTATGTTGAGTGGCCCCAAAGACGTTGTAATGGTCATAATTCTCATTGCTGCAGTAGCCTTTGGCAATTTGCATTGTATCTTTCTTAGGACATAATAACCACTCACTCTTCAAAAAAGCTCTGGCTCTGTCCCACACTACATTTTGACTGTGGATTGGCTAGCCCCTTGGAAGGAAATCAGCAATCAGAGTGTACACAATGTCAGGACTTTCTTACCCAAACAAAAACAGAAAGCTTACTTGCCCTGAAATCCTCAAAATATATAAGCATATAACTTTTTTATCCCAACAACTAATTATATATGGGGGGGTGGAGGATGTAGTGCAGCTATTGAAGCAGTGATGAATCCAAACATCTAATATTATGGTAAATACAACTTAAACAACTGTACTATGATCATCATGCTCACTGCTGAAGTAACCTTTGGCTTCTTTTTGGGTTGATTAATAAAGCTCATCCAACCTGGGAGGAAGAAGGATGAGGAGTATCTATTTTACCTCATATCTGGCTTTGCTCCTTTTAGCCTTCATAGACCGAAACACTTTATAATCATGGTTTATAATTGAAATGGGCCTATATGAAAATGGATCAGTTGTCTTTAGGTATTATAGCCATCACAGTTTTTTTTTTTTCCCCAGGATTTTGGTGCAGTCCCTCCTTTTAAAATACTGTTAAACAAAACCTCCTAGACCTTTATCACTTTCTTCCCTCCTGACTTCCAAACTTCTAGCAGAATACCATCTGTTACTAGAGACTTTCTTGCAGTTTGGTTATACATTACCATTTTATATCATCTTCTCATATCTTCACTGTTAGTTGTTTAGACTCATCTACTTCTAAACTTGGCATATTTAAGTTTTCCAAAAAGTATTACCATTTGTGCTTTTTCTTGAATTCCCCACTTTTCTGCCTTTTACAAATTTTCATAAAATTTCCAAAATATATCTAGTACCTCTACAGGATCTGTGGTTATTTTTCTTGTTATAGGTTCCCTGTGTTTGACAACAACCCTTTCTACTTTCTGTTGCCTAAATTGTTATGCTAAAAGTTTTTGTACTCTGGAGTTATCAAAAAAAGTTATTTGACAGCAATCTTTTGCAACTCATGCATCTTCTGTTTTGTGAGATTCCCTTTATTTTGTAATATTTAAACCTTTGTTAGTCCCTCTAAATAATTGGTATTACTCCTTAAACAGATCTCTTTTATCTTTACCCTATTTTTAAAGTCCAGATTCATTTTGTTCTACTCACTGATTATACCATCTCTAGTAGTTTTTTATCTTCCCTAATAACTGCCAAATCATTTCCACTACCCATTCTTTAAATTCCATTCTTTCAACAGGTAAGTGGGGAAGCACTACTGTCTCATCTTTACTTCATTACCTTGCATTTTCATCTTTTAATTACTGGTGCATGATCTGAAATAGTTATTGGATGTGTATCAAAGTTCTCAATTAAATGGACATGTTCCTGTGAAGTATAATTTCTGTCAAGTTGAGCCCAATTTTTTATATCTTGGGGAATAATATGTAAATTCTCTTTGAGTTCTTACTACCAAATTCCATTTTTCTTAGGTTGACCCGTGGTGGTGGTGCTGTTCGGTAGCATTGTCGCCTCACAGTAAGATGCTGTCCGGTTCAATTCTCAGCTAGAGCGTCTTCTGCATGCAGACATGCATGAATGAGTGTACCTTCGTTGAAGGCTGTGCATCAGGCCTGGCAAGCCGGTACGTAAAAATCAACTGCCAATCATTAGCGGACCGGAGTTCTGCTGTGGCGACCCCTAATCGGGAAAAGCCGAAAGACACAAACAATAGGTTCATAGGTATTTACTACCCTAACAACCACAAAGGTCTTTTTAAGCATCCCAAACCTTTGATAAATTCTGATACTCTTGATAAGTGTAAGCAGGGGCTTGGGAGATGAAACATTTACAAGCTAGGGCATGGGTTTTTCAGATTGCCTGTAACTATTAGAGGCATAGGTGCAAACCAGGGATAAATTTCCTGTTCCCCATCCAATTGTCTAAGTTGCACTTGAATTGGGTTAGGGAGGAACTCTGCTTTACATGGATAGAGAGTCTGTTCCAGAGAAGGGGTAATCCCTGGGATACATACCTGTATCTCCAATCACAGGCAAGGTTTGAGTCCTTAGAAAGGGTAATTCTGGTGCTATTTGTTTTGCAGATATGTAGAAGGTCCATCAGAGTGGAGTCTGACAATGCCCTGAGTGTCAGGCACAGCTCTCCCTCAAAAACCTGTAGGAAACAGAATACAGGGATAGAGCTATGAGGCAGTCTGCATAGGACATTTTACTTAAGCCCTGTATTCTTTTAGTGAGGAACCTCTGTGGATGTTCCAATTGTTGGATATGCCTGGTTTGTTATATACCAAAGGGGGCATTATAATCAATGATAGGTCTGATGAATGCCAAATATAGTGGAACAATGACTTCCTTGGACTTAGATGCCGTATCTGTGTTTACAAGTTGTGCAACATAGAATAATGTCCTCACTAATATAGACACTTGATGGTCAAATGCTAGAATACTATGTATGTGTGCACCTAAGTCCCTGACTGTTGGGTCATATCTAAGGGGTGTGTTTTCAATATGATAGTTACCAGGGGTAGATGACTTCCTGAAGGATACTGTAATGGATTTCTTGGCATTTAGTTTTAGTTCATGGCTCTGACAGCAGTTGTTTGTCTGTGTCAGCCCCTCCTGGAGAACATTTGTGTCAGTGTGGGATTCAATGACAGCTCCTAAATTGCAACAATGTGCAAATTTAGTTAGTCAGAAACCACTTACATTGGCCTAGACTTCAGAGAAGTAAATGCCAAAAAGGAGCAGTTCAAGGACTGATCCCTGAGGGACTCCACTTGTGACTAGCATCTTTGTAGAGGTGGACTCCCCAACTCTAACTTCCTGGGTCCTGTCTGTGAGCCAGTTGGCTATCCACTTGGTGACATATGAGTTTGTACCCAGCCTCTTGAGTTTGTCAACAAAGTCCAAGTGGCATATTGTGTAAATTGCCTTGGTCAGACCAAGGTAGGCAGTGTAAACGATTTTGCCCTCATCCATTGCTTTGGTGACCTTCTCAAAGAAGTTCACCAGGTTGAGTAGGCATGATCTGCCCTTGAGAAAACCAAACTAGGTTGGGTCCAGTGTCCAGAGGTTTACTATATCACTACTGATCATTTCCATGATAATTCTTTCCATGGCTTTACATATAAGACTAGTGAGATTTATGGGTCTGTAGTTTCCATGATCTGTAGATGGGCCACCTTTGTGCAGAGGGATGACTGTTGCTGTTCTCCATTCATGAGGTATGAAGCCTGTTTGGAGGCTATAGTTAAGTAGCAATTCCAAAGGCCCTGATAGGTCATGTTTCATGCAATTTAGAAGGTATCCTGGGGTATTGCCTGGGCCCATTGATGCTGTTCTGAGCCTTTAAGACAGCATTAAGGACCTTTTCCTTTAGTGATAGCAGGGGGGTTATATTTGTTGGTATTTCCTGGGGCAAGGCTGAGGGGTTGAGAGGATTAAAGTTGGAGCTAAATGTATCGGCCAGTAGGTTTTATATATATTCTGGCTCAGTATAGATGGTTCTATTTGCAATGAGCTCTGCACACAACTGTGTATTGCCTTTGAGGTTGCGGACATAACTAAAGAATGCCTTGTGGTTGTCTTTGGCCAGGGAGGCCAAATTCTCCTCAAATTTGTAACCAATCAGCACAGCTGAATCCAGTGTGACCAGTATTAGATAAAGTTAACCCTGTTCTTAGAGATACTAAGCACCTTTTAGCATCTTTATTTGAGTACTTCAGTACCAACAGCAGTGACAATTTTCTGCTGGTTACAATAGATGTGGTGTTACTTTTGGCAGTCATACCCAATGACACAGGGATTTAATTTTTTGCTCTGTTCTTGTCTAAATATTCTAATTATAGTGCAGGACATATTTATCTTATAAGCATACTTCTTGATTTGATTTGTTGGAACAACAACATTTTCACTTTTAGTGATCAGCTATACAGGCAGAGGGTGGGCATAGGGATGGGCAGACCTTGTGCCAATAGCTATGCAAACCTAGTGCTAGCTTATTGGGTGACACTCTATGTCATTAATGAGAGCAACCTTTTTAAACAGTATATTCCATACTATGTCAGATTTGTGGATGACATATTTTTGTATGAACAGGTTCTGTTTCTATGTTGCATGATTTTGTTGAAAACTTGCAACAGACAACCAGTTTTCTATGATTTACCCCTAAGCTCTCTGCTGAGAATATTAATTTTTTAGATGTTAAAATCACCAAGAAACTGAATGGTTTAGACACTCAAGTTTACAAAAATCTTGTAAAAAATGTAGTATTTTGCATAGGCACCCACAACATATTCCCAGGAAGGAATGTCTTGAAAGGACATTTATTTAGGTATGCCAGGCTCAATGCAGATGATGAGTGTATGGAGTCTGCTTTTGATGAGCTGGCAAATAATTTTAGTAGTAGAGGCTACTAACAGCATGAAATAGGTGTAGCATGACAAGGGGTTCTAGCTGATAGGAATGCCCAGGCCAAACCATATTTCTTTCATCAAGACCCAGAGGCTAAGAGTTCTAGGGTATCACAAGGAGACACTCTGAGAATGAGCATTACCTTCTCAAATGATATTAGTTCTGTTTGTAAAATTATTAAAAAACACTGGCATGTCTTTACATGTGATGATAGAAACAAAACTATTTCAGGTGAGGTGCCTAAGTTTTGCTTTAAGAACAATACTTCTTTGAGAAAAATGTAGTGTTATAAACCTATTCAGAAGAAACCAAGGATTACTAATAGAATAGGAACTCACCCTCATAGAGACTGCAATATGTGTCAGTTTACTGAAACTACTGACAGATTTGAGCATCCTGAGACTAAGCAGGTTTATACATTCAGTTCCTTTGCAGATTGTAAGAGCTGTAATCTTGTATATTTAGCTAGCTGCATTGTTTGTAAAAGTTTTTATGTTGGTAAAACTAACAAACTTTGACAGACTATGTACATGAACACATTTATGTTTTGTCTGGAAAAGATAAAAGAAATGCACTTTCAAAGCAGATTTTAGTTGCTGGAAGTACCCATAAGCTTTATTTATTTATTTATTTATTTATTGACATTTGTTAACCGGTTTAGTCCAGTTGGGCTTGTGACCCGTTTTCAGTGGAGACCCGAGGAGAAAAGCGCCAGTCATAGACAATAATAGTATATTACAGTGCTAAAGCAATATGTGAGTTAATACAGATTTGAGAGACTGATGAGATAAACATAAGTTGTAATACAGAAAAAGGTCTATATATATATATATATATAATATATATATATATATATATATATAGATATATATATATATATATAATACATATATATATATATATAGTAGAAAGCATGCATAAGTTTAAGTTTATTGTGTTACAATGTCAGCATTAGAGGTGGTGATGTCAGCACTAAAACAGAATGTATTGAAACTAAATGGATTTTAGAATTACAAAGTGACAGAGGGAAGGGTCTAAATGACTATGTTCCTTAAAAACCACTGCTTAGGTCACATGACCTTAAGAGGCATACCTGAAACTGTGTGTATTTAAGCAGCATTTTATACCTGTTTTATTAGATTTGAAGAATCACCTGGATAGGTGTGAAAGTGCTTGTCTTTTTCTTGGATATTTTTAACATTTTTATGCTGTTTTATTTAACATTTTTATGCTGTTTTATTAAACTTTGGAACTGATGCTTCATTGGATTCAGCCATGTTGACTGGTTACTCTTTTACTTGGATTGTTTGACTTGTGTTTAACCAGTCTTCATCTGCCCACCTTAGTTTGCCTTTCTTCTTCACCTCAAATTTGGCTTTGGTGGACTTTATTTGTCTTCTGAGATGTTTGTTTTGTTTGATGAGAGTGCTTTTATCCTGCTGGGTGCTGCACCTCCTAATCTTTACCATGATTTCTTCCTTCTGTTATACAGCCTATTGAGTTTGTAATTCTACCAATATGGCTTGTTTTTTTGAGTTAGTTCTGTACTTCTTCTTGGTGGGTACAACTGCCTCTATGCAGCTATTAACATGCTTGTACAGGGTTTCTATGAACAGTTCTGCATAGGCAGCAGTGTTCTTAGGGTTTATGGGGGCTTGAAATTTTGCCAGGTTATCACTTAATAGCAGGAGGTTAGCCTTAGAGTAGTTGCTGATTACTCCAGGTTTAGCTGGGGGTCCAGGTTTTACTTTTACTTCAAAGGAGACCATTTTGTAGTCTGACATTACTGGGGAAGACATTACAGTAGGGGGTGTGCAGCACTCTCTCATATTAGTGAGGACCACATCCAGTATGGCTGCACCCCTGGTTGGTGTATTGACTATCTGATTCAGGGTTTGTGTTTACAAAATCCAGGACTCTCTGTGCCTGTACGTTTGGTATCATATAGGATTCCCAGTTAATTGTGGGGGAATATGCTATTGGGTTGGTTGGCTAGTGTTTTTAATATGTTTAAATACATGGTATGTGTTTTCTGGGTCATAAAGGGGGACCTATAGCTGGCAAGGAAGTGATATTTGATTTTGCCTATGGTGATTTGAACATGGAGCAGCTCAAGTACATTGTCCTGTTTGACCAGCCTTGAGGTAAATGTATTTTTGATGTAAATAGAGACACCTCCACTGCAGTCCCTGTCTGTGTAGTAACTGGTCTAAATGTGTGGAAGGCATTATAACCTTGCAGTGTTGGCTTTAAACCATGTCTCAGTGACCACACATACATCAATCAGCATTCTCTATGGTGAAGAGAGCTTCTAGGGAGTGGAGTTTTATGTTTAGACTCCTAGCATTGAGCAGTAATACCTTTAGATTTTCTTTGTTTTTGATTTGCTATGTTGGAAGTACTTTCAGTTTGGCATTGCCTAAAAAAGGCACTATGGGGGAAGACAATGTTTTAGCTAATATTCGAAAGCATAGAGGGGAAAGATGCAGACCATCCCTGGCAAAGCAGCGTGGTCTGTTGACCATCTCCTTCAATGCTGACAAATATTGCACCCCCTTAGAATGACACCAGAAACTAAGCCAGTTATTATAGTCAATCATCTTTTGTTCATTTTGTGGCATAATTTATTCATTTATTTTTATTTATTTATTTCATTTGTTTACCAGGAAGGTCCAGTGGGCCTAGGTGAGCCCATTTTCAGTGGAGGCCTGGGGAGAAAAGTTCCACATATATTACCAAAGCATACAAGAAAAATAACACACAATATACAGTAAAATGCAGTTACAACAGAGTAAAATATCACAAATTAACACTAGGACAGAGTACATACATCATCCTTATCATCCTTGGAGAAGGTAAAATGCTGCTCAATGCTAGGCTCGTACCAGTCTGAGACACATATTCTGAGAACATCATGATGTCTCTCTTCATATAGTCTAGGGAAGTAGATCTTAGGTCATATACTCCCACATGGACTATGACTTGAGTCATACTGGTACTTGTGGTCCAATGACCTGAGTGCATACGCACATGTGGTGGAATCTAGCCCATGATAAGCAATTGACTGTAACTTTCTTCTTACTCACCTTGGTGAAAGGAACATCAGTGTGTCTCACAATGGAGTCTCCAATGACTAGAATGTTGGATTATGTGGTGGCTTGCCTTATGGGTTTGGAGGTAGAAGCCCCATGAGAAGTGTCTCTATGTATTGATGTGGGTGTTATTTCAAAAGAGTGAATTTGGGGCTGCTAATGGTATTTGTTATGTGTGCCTCATCTTGGAGGTCTTTGTGGTTTATGAAAGTTATATTTAAGTACCTCAGCAAATGTTGATCTATATGTCTGCTTTGAATTGTGTGTGATGGGTTCAGTGTGTGTACTACTGACAATCTTATTGACATTAGGAGTACTTATATATGAGAGCGTTGCCTCCAGTGACATTGTGTAAATGCATCTCTCCCATACCATATCAGTTTGTTTGAGAATTAACTGGTTGTCAGTAAACATGAGGCAATTTCTGCATTGCCTCAGAATGTCCATATCCACCTAACTGGTAACAAAGATAGTAGGAAAGTTCATATTCATGCCAACAGATCCTTTTGTATTGATTAGATAGCTGGAGTGAGAATATAAAGCAATGTCAGGAGTATTTGGTTTGCAATTCTGGGCACAGTGCTTGTCAATGCTAACTAGTGGTCCTGTGTGCAACTAGATATTGGAGAAATGTTAATCATGGTTACAAAATATTTTCATATATTTCTTCAGAAATCTACCTGCTTTTGTTATATTCTCCCTTCTAGGCACCCCATATACATCCTTATTGTTGCAAATCAAATTCCTGTCCCCACCTGTAAGTAATATTTCTTGCTGAAAGCTGATTATTTCTACCACAATTTTGTAAGCTCCAAAATAGCAGTTGTAGGTGGAACATAAATACATGCCAGCATAATCCTCATCCCTTGCCAGTAGCCTTGTTCTACTATAAATCTGCCATTATAATATTTGTTTCCTCTTCTATCACTACTGGAGCTCCTATAGCAATTAATATAATACTCCTGTTTCCTTTGTCTCTGATATTCTGCAGAATATCCATCCTGCAATCCTTTCTTTATCAAATTTGCATACTCACAGTCGATGTCCAGATAGTCAATACTATCTGGACATCAGGTTGCCTGTTTCATTGCCATGGATTCAGGCACTCCTGCCAGTCCTGTTAGTCCTAACCTTTGTCTAACAGCTACTTTTGAAAAATCAAGTGAAACAGACTTATTCTCTTTATTGGCTTCCATCTCACAAAAATTGGAAGCTTTACATGTTCGTATGGATGTTTTAGAGCAACTTCCAACTTTTTACAGAAAAGAAAAGTCTGAAACTATTGCAAACCAGAATGTTGTTTCAGTTTCTGACTCGGAAGGGTCTGCTACGTTACTTCCTGCAGCACAACAGCTTAGAGGACTGCCTCCTCGACCAAATAAACAACAGGCAGGAAGTTCTGTTGTTCAAAACGCTACTGCTTCTACCAGTAGGAAACGGACTTGTCTCCTTCAACTCCATGCATCTTTCGGATCCCTTCTACTAGTCATGCTGTAGGAACTAATGCTAATCCAATTACACCACCAGCATCTAACTTAAATGAGGAGCATAGGACGGAGCCAGTGGAGGAACGCCAACCTTGAACGACTGGATTAATAAAGAGAACCCGTTTGTCAGGCGCTAACACTGGGTCAACTGCCAGCTCTTTTCCTGTTCAAGAAAACGACAACAACTGGTTTAGTGACCGTTTAAAGGTACTTGACATTAAGTTGCTTAAATTAAAAAAACTGCAGCTGGAAGCTGCTTATTTTAGGCAATGTTTAAATGAGAAACTGGTTCCAAAAGGCCTTAGGAACAACTTCACTCCTTCTGGACTACTGTTGGACCAAGTGTATTTTCAGAATTGAAATGTTTGTTTCAGGAACAGGGGTTACAATTGCTAAACGTGATAGTTAAACATTATGATATGCATATCTTGTCTCTTATTTCTGAAGTGAATGTTTTGGATGAAGAAATCAAAATTAACACTTCTTTTTTGCAGTTTAAATATGACTACGACCGTATTTTTCTAGCATTGATGCATTGTTACTTAAATTAAAATTAACAAAAATAAGAAGTTAGTAAGGGATAGAACAGCTTATTTTTCTAACCAAGCATATTCCCATTTGAACATTCCAAGTGCAGGGTCCAATACTGTTGGTTTAAATGGGCCTTCTACTTCTGTTAATGCTGAATTAATTTCGTTGGAAGGTGAAAATGGTGAACACCTTACTAATACACCTAGACAGGAAGTTAGAAGAAGTAATAGGTTAAAAGGGTCCACTGCTGTTAACTACAATTATAAGAACAAAAGAGGACCAGGGAGAATTGACCAGAATAAGCAGGTTCCTTTAGAGCTCCCTAATGATAAAGTTTTTTTAGGGAATCAACAGAAGAAACAAGGGGGGAATGTGTATTGGAGGAAAGCGTTAACAGACAATGTTTCTCCCACAGGTCCGAGGGATTTTTTGCAAGGCCCTGTTATATATACTAACACAAGGAAAGACTTTACTATCTATAACTTTTCATCTTTGGAACTAGATTCTGACCTAGTTGAATTGTTAGCTCTTGGATACACTTTTATTCCAAGTACCTATGGAAGTTTAGCTAAAGTTTTGATTGATCTGAAATGCTACATACGCAAGTTAAATTTAAAATTATATTTTAACAATGAAACAACAAATGTTAATGACAAATTGAAACTGACTAGCGTTTTTAACCCTCCTACACAACAAAATTTATTACTATTTGAACAAATGTGTGAATTAGATATAAGACACCTGTTTTCTACACAAAATCAAGTAGTACTTTGAATGAGATGAATATTTCACTTGCACAACGTGAATGGCTAAAAACCTGGGTTTTAACTGTCAGGTTTTTGAAACCTGACAAAGGAGGGGCTTGGTAGTGTTCGACAACGCTCAATACACAGAAAAAATGATGCAAGTGTTATCATCTGATGCCTATGTTACTTCTTCCCTTAATGAGATTAATGTAGTTCAAGGTCGCCGTGGGTATTTCCGACCTTTTCCTAGCAGGCAAAATAGACTTAGAGACATACAACTATATTGACATTATTCAGCCAAAGTTGCCTGTAATGTTCGGAATACCCAAGATACACAAAGACCAAAAGAATCCTCCCATGAGGGCATTAATAGATGGTAGGTCTTCTATGACCTACCCCTGTTCAAAATTGATAGATAGTATTCTATCAAAATATGTAAAGAAAATACCTACTATTTGCAAAGACTCCTGGTCTTTCTTACGTGATATCAACAGTATTAAGTTTGACCTTGAGTGTAACTTTTTGACTGTGGATGTCATTGATTTATATACATCCATCCTCACAATGAGGCAGTTGAATGGATTCAACTGCTTCTTAAAGACTTAAATGCACCACAAGTGGAGATTGACGTTGTAACAGAACTGTTGAGCATAGTACTGTCATCAAACTTTTTGTTTTTGAACATAAATTCTATTTACAAAATGTGGAATAGCCATGGGCTCCCCTTTCGGAGCCAGTCTGGCTAACCTGTTTGTAACCTTTTATGAAAACATTTATATACTATCTAATGAAACTGTAATGCAATAGATAAAATATTACACTAGGTTTTTGGACGACATATTTATCCTTTTAAAGGGAATGAAGTTGAAGCAAAACTTTTGTAGACTATTTGAACAATTCTACACAATGGTTAAAATTTACTTATAGGTTTTCAACAATAGAAACAGACTACTTGGACGTGAGACTAACTAAAGAAGTAGATGAAGAGATTTATTTGTCTGGCATTTTCAGGAAACAGACGTACTGCAACTCTTTCCTGCACTACACTAGTCTACATCCACCTAGGCAGAAAAATCTATTGTCAAAGGACAACTGGTACGTGCAGGCAGGATGTGTAGCACTTACAGCGATTTTAAAGCTGAGTGCCAATTTTTGAAAGGTATGTTTATAAACCGCGGATACCCTGTCCCTCTTTTAGAAGGGCTTATAAATGAAGTTGACACTAAAAGAACAAAAGGGTTGTATAAACCACTACTTGATCAATCTAATGTAGGTAGGTCTACTAATGATAATGAATTAGCACACAAAAATTCCTTACTAAATCAGCAGAGAAACTTTTCTTTAAGTTTTATAACCCAATTTAACTTGAATTCAACAGGAATTTGGGCCATTATCTTAAAAACTGGCCACTAGTTATTAATTCCGTTAACTTGATTGACAAGTTAGGTCAAGCCCTATGTAATTTACAGGAGAAGTAATAATTTGAAAGAACTTTTACAGCATACTTCTAACACTTATGGTCACATAAGACCTAGAGGTTCATTTAAATGTGGATGCTGCAACATGTGTAAAGTGATGAGAACTGGAAATTCCTTTATAGTTAGGAATAAAAATACAACATTAAGCAGAGGATTACTTGTGATTCAAAGTCAGTGGTGTACATTGCTTTGTGTAATTCCTGCCCTTCCTTTTACATAGGAAAAACAATCGTAAACTAAAAGAGAGAATATACCAGCACCTTTATGCCATAAAAACCTCTTTTAGAGAATGCCTTAGCAAAACATGTTAGCAGTAACCCTGACCACTCTTTTTGTTTTATGGGTATTGATCAAGTACCTTTAACCGATAGGGGAGGCCCCTTTCAGATAGTTCTTGAGTGTGTCGAACTTTTATGGCAGTTGAATTTAGATGCATTTAGGCTAGATGGCCTCAATGAGAACTGCAACATTTCATGTGTTCTTAAACTAAGGAGCTACTTTAGGTAATGCCTATATGTACATTATTTTGTGAGTTTAATGCATAATTTTTACAATGTTAATGTAAATGCACTAGTAAGAACATTTTTATGTTGTTTTTATCATACAATATTTATAGATAATTCAATGGAGTTTTATGATTATTCATGATTTTATTCATTATTTTTATTGAGTCAAATTAGTGCAGGAAGTGCAATTATTTGTCACTTCCTGTTAACTGAGTATTTGAACAGACCAGTTTAGCTGTTTTACTTGTCTTCTTCTGAGGAAGCTGTGACAGGGGTCACGGCGAAAACGTTGTCTTTTTGAAAAATAAAATACTTTTACGTTAAAGAAGAAACTTGGACTTTGTTTCCTGTGGTTAGTATTGACTATCTGGACATCAGGTTGCCTGTTTCTACACATTTTTACAAATTTGCATACTCAACACTTTACAAATGTGTCTCCTGTTGTATTGTTATTTGCACTCTGTATTTCCTATTATAATTAAGTATTCTTTCCTTTTTGTCTATACCTGTGAGACCATTCACATTCCAAGATAATATGGAAAGTATTAACATTATGGGAAGATGTAATTAATCCCACCTATTATATGTGGCAGCTTTTTATGTCCAGCTTTTGTGATACATGCACCCATTAATGTTTGATAAGTTAAGCCTTTATGCATTTTTTCTTATCATCAACATTGTAAGCTATGTCACATTTTACAAGACATTTGTGTTTTAATAACCCTCAAACAAAAAAGTCAAACACACCCCCAGAACACCCCATAATCTGTTAACTTTTTAGAAATACGCATAACTATGTATATCTTCAAATAATACAGTTTAACTCCCACAAGGAGCATTTGTGTCAGGTAGCTGCTAACATAGACCATAATTAACATGAAACTGATGTTATCCATGCAAAGATGCATGTTATTGCCTGTGCTTCTACTTATACTAATTGGTATCTGTTCTTTTTTTATTTTTATCCCCCCGATGTGAACATTAGTTGCATACTTGCATATTTTCAGAAATCATTAACATTTAGCCTTAAATAAACCAGTGTTCTGTCTTTTACTGCCCTATTATCAACTTGCCTCCATAAAAAAGTAAGAGAAAAAAAGTAGATATACTCCTGTGCTGCAGCCTGAAAGACAAGCTGAAACATTTATTGCTAAAGGAAAACTTTTCATTATATTCTGTGTTCTCATATTTACTTGTTTCCACTTCATTTTTTTATTAGATTTAGCCAAGGGTCTTAATCCAGACATTCATCAATGCAAAATAAGAGGAAAACATATCAGCTCTACATATAATATAATATGTGTACACCCCACCTCAAACCTCAACAACCCAAGATTACAGCCTATTAACTTAAACATGATTTTGTTTAGCTTTTCATCTCTTGTTGCACTGTAATGCCTACATTCCTTAATACCAAAAAGGGAGGAAAGAGAAGAGGAGAAAAAAAGGCATGTGTTTAATAACTTTAGCACATAAAAGAACAACTAAAAATGCCTTACTATAAAATGCAATTTATATTGTGAAAAGTTTCATAGAAATACTGATAAGAAAATAATGTTTTATTTACAATTACCTTTTTCCTTCTTCCTCCCAAGTTTAACAAAGTCAACAAAAGTCCACTCTTTCCATTTATCTTATACAGCCGTATTTCACAAAGTGATTGATGCTTTGCAGTCTTACATTTGTTCACTAATTTCCATGTTGCTGGCCTTCATGCTAATTTCCATCTCCCAACCCCAGATTCTGGTTCAACTCTGTGGTATTCTGGATCTGGTCAATTCATTTGCTTATCTCTGTCTCTCAAGCATTTTCCTTTGGAACAGTGGAAAATGTTTCACTGGCAAAGTCTCTCTATGTGCTTTATTATCAGAAGACTGAGCAGCAGAGTCCCCTTCTGCATGATGGCTCATTTTTTTGTTGGACAAACTTCTGTATTTCTCCTTAGCCTAAATGGATCAAAAAATTACTTTGATACTCCAGGAAAAAAATATTCTGAAGACAGCTGCATACATCAGCTTGAACCTCATACCTCCCGCTCAACATTCCATGATTACTAGAATAAGTTTGTTTCTCTTCTGCCTGGTGTACAGTGAATAATCATTTTCCACAAACACACTGCTGTCTCCAGCTTTTAATAATTTGCCCTTTTGTTACAGTTTTGTCATGATCAACTCTTTCTGCTGTAGGTTTGCATATTTACTAATAAAGGTCTTGCTTGCTTTCTCATGGCCAGATTTGGAGCATGCACACAACGTGCCCTTTCAATTAACAGTTTCTGCTGTGACCAGTTGCTTATTTGTAACATCTTAAAATTAATAGTCTGTTCCTTCTATTTTCTCTGGTACAGCAGAAAATCTTAGATTTTCAATGTGTGCTTTGTCCTATAATTCTACCATTTCTTTAAACATCTCTTCTTGAGCACTCTCATACTCAGCCAGTCTTTTCTTCATTTTGACTAGTGATTTTTGCAGTGTTATCAGCTCATCTGAATATCTGTTTAAAGCTTCTTACAATTTTTCCAGCCTTTTGTTATTTCAGTTGATATACTCCTTTAATGTTTCATTTATTTTAATCAGCTCTGAACACATTTCACTTATTTTTTTCTTGGATTACTGAAAGTCATGTCTTGCACCAAAGTTGGAGCTTAAACTGCTTTTAGCTAAATAGCTGCAGTATTCTTCTCGGTTAGTGTTTTATTTTTAACCTTTTCTAGTTGATTTTTTTCAGGCTGTCTTAGATTCTTCTTTGTAGGCATCCAGACAATGTACTTACAACCCAGTAACTGAATTTTACTCATGCTGACAGTATCACTGGTTGCTGTTTCTCAGTTACTGTTTTTGTCTGGGAAAGATTAAGTTAACCTGTTGATCATTGTGCAGCTATCCTGGAAATCTTGGGGAGTGTATATCTGCAGTTGTATACATCTCTCAATTTATAGAGGGGTGATTGAAGTTAGTCCGAAGAGAATAATGTTTGGCTTAATATACAGGAACTCCATACTAGTTAAGTAGTAGCTGTGGGTGAAATGCTTCACTGGGGGGTCCTCTTGCCAATTATGATATGATAAGGAGTTTTGTTAATGCAAAGTTGGAGGAGTTTCAGTTATCTTTTCTAACGAGTCTGGTGGTGAAATGTTTTTAAGAATGTGGAGACAACATCACTTTTTGTGCCTTTGTCTTAATGCAGTGGGCCAGAACATGTAAAAGGCACTGAAACCCTGCACTGATGTCTTAAACCATGAGTCTGTGATGATGTAGATATCAATATTTTCCAAGGAAAGGAGTGCTTGTAGTGTGGAGTAGAGTTTGTTTGTTTGTTTTTTTGTTAAGGTTCCTAGTATTGATCAGCAATATTTCAATGTTATCTTGATTTTGTTTTGTTATGTTAGAAGCTTTAAAAGACAGACATTGCCTAAAAAAGCCACTCTGAGGATGGACAAGGATTTAGCCAATATACAAAAGCCTTGGTGGGGAGAGGTACAGGCCATCCCTGGCAAAATAGTTGACTGTCTAGCATCTCTTCCCCAGCTGATACATCTTACATCCCTTTAAAATGACACCAGAAGCTAAGCCAATTATTGAAGTCAATAATCTTTTATTTGTACTGTTGCATCACGTTTGATGATGGTAGAATGCTGCTCATGACTCAGTTCATAACAACCTCAAACACATATTCTGAGAGCTCCATGATATCTTTTTTCATGTAGTCCAGGGAGATATGTGTCAAGTCATTTACACCTACATGTACTATGACTGTGTCATATGTGTATCTATGATGCAAGGACTTGAGTACTTGTATAATGTGTAAAGGAGCAGGCTAGCACGTACGGTTGGTGCACGGATAAACCAACCATGAATAAAAAAGAAAAAATCCAGCACCCCGAGTAGGTGTAGCAATTATATTATTTATTATGAACCAGACCGGTTTCAACAGTCATCTTTCCTCAGTGGTTTAGTCATGATGATACACTTGACCTTATTTATAGGTAATGCAAATAAAATGATGTGACATAATTTCCTGTATACATAAATCATGACCAAAATTAAACATGTGAATAAAATAAGACAGTGAAATAAGATAATAATAACAGTTAGCAATCACAATTTTAAACTAGCATACATACCAAAAAATGAAATATTGAAACATTATATTTTGTAATAATGATAATAATAATAAACCTGTAATATATAGTGGCAAAATTATCACAGGATGTAAACAATAAAGTACAATATTGATGATTAATAGTAACAGAAGGTTCATTGAAGTTTGTCATAGAGACCCAGTGGAAATAAACCACCTAATTTAACTATCCATGGTATCTATATATTATCTTATTTCACTGTCTTATTTTATTCACATGTTTAATTTTGGTCATGATTTATGTATACAGGAAATGATGTCACATCATTTTATTTGCATTACCTATAAATAAGGTCAAGTGTATCATCATGACTAAACCACTGAGGAAAGATGACTGCTGAAACCGTTCTGGTTCATAATAAATAATATAATTGCTACACCTACTCGGGGTGCTGGATTTTTTCTTTTGTACTTGTATAATGTAATGAATTCTGGAGCATGGTAGACAACTGACAGTGACCCTCTCATTTCGCAGCCTAGTGAATAGTTCATCAGTATGTCTCACTTTAGAGTCACTTACAATTAGGATATTGGATTGCATGGAGATTTACATTATGGACTTTTGAACTAAGTCAGTGCGACTTTTAGATGTATATTTTATGGTAGGCACTGCTTGTGTTATGAGTTTGTGTGTTTGCTAGGGGAGTGTTTCTTAGGTTACTTTTAGGATGCCTTTGTGGTTTAAGTAGGTTATGTTTAAGAGTCTCAATGTTTTTGACCTGAATCGTGTGTGCTTTGTTCAGTATGCCATTGTGTGATACTCACACCCTCCTTGTTATTTGTTGTGGCTTCGAGTGAGAGGTTTGCCTCTGATAACATTGTACAGCTACATCTCTCACACACTGTGTCCACTAGTTTAAGTAGTAGGCGGTTGTCAGTAAACATGAGGCAACTGCATTGTATCTGGATGCACATTTCAACCAAGCTGGCTACAGAGTTGTTTGGGAAGTGCAAATCCATGGTTCCAGGTACTTATTAATGCAGACTCTAGGAGAAGTTGCACCTATGATGTTTGGAGTTGATTTATTTGAGATGCTAACTGTCTAAAACAGGCAAGAAGAGCAGTGCACCATCTAGTTCAAACCAGAGCATCTTTTCACAACTACTGACTATTTACACTACAACAGGAATTGGAAGAATAGGTTTTATAGAGAAACTGCACCACACATATAAGTTATTTTGATGAATTAGTATTTGATATTATTTGCCATGGATATTAGTTAAATTTTTCTTTTTTTAACAATGAAAATGTAAGAAATCCTTTCAGCATGGAACAGTGTGAAACACAGGCTTTTACTCAAAATGAAGTATGTTCCTTGTAATGAGGTATAGTTGAGAAGTATGAGTGATCTCTGATACTATGAACACATTCAGGTAAGAAACCAGGACTGGTTCTCTTAGGTTCATAGGTTCATAGGTTCATACTAGGCTATCTGCCCAAGGGCATTTATAAGCCTAGCCCATAGTTATGTGGCTTTCGCCACCCCTTTAGTTTGAATAAAAACTATGCCTATCATTTTGCTGTGCCTCTGTCAAGCAGTGACACTGAAGTAATCCCTGGGGTATATCTGCAATCTCCCATCCATTGGTCAAGATTCCTCTTGAACAAGGCCAGAGAGGTGCTCTGCCTCACATGTACCGGGATTTTGTTCCACAGCATAGGGAGTCTCTGGGTGATGAATCTGTCCCTCCAGCACGTTCTATTTATAACCGTGTCAAGGTTTAAGTCTCCCGCCTTGTGGTTCTGAGGGATCTAGATTTTTGAGGTGAAGCATATTCATCAAATCTGGGTTTGACATGGCCTTATATGTCAGGCACAGGTCACCTCTGAGCAAGCGGTATGAGACTGAATAGAGCTGGAGTTCTTTCAGTCGGGCAGCATAAGACATATTTTTGAGACCCTTTATCCTTTTGGTGAGGAACTTTTGGGGCCTTTCAAGCTGCAGCAGGTGTCTGGTCAGATACATTCTGAACGGGGCATTGTACTCAATCATAGGTCTAATGAGTGATGAGTACAGGGGACGATGACCTCCCTTGATCTAGATGTGAATCCCTTCATGATCAGGTGGGTGATATAGAAGGTTTTCCTAACTACTTTAGCAACATGATTGTCAAACGAAAGGCTACTGTCAACCTGGGTCCCCAGATCTCTGATGACTTTTTCTGTGCTCAGTGGATTGCCACCTATATGGTAGCTAGGGGTAACCTTGTTTTTCCCGAAGGGTATGACTATGCATTTTTTGGCGTTTAACTTCAGGCCATGGCTCTGGCACCAGTTATCCGTTTCTGTGAGGCCCTTCTGGAGGATATCTGTGTCAGATGTGTTTTCGACTATGGCGCCCAGTTTGCAATCATCTTAGCCTCTGTTTGCCTACTGTGACGCTACGTAAGTCAGTTAACCAGACAGTGACCCCAGGTTGAGTCTAAAAAGACATCCAGGTGGATCAGTGCTTTATCTTAATTAAGAAATACAAAATAAAACTAGTCCAGAAAGTAGTATAATACAATAAATACATTCCATTATAATAAATGCATTATATTAACATTTTTATAATAATAAATATAAAACAATATGACCTGGCTTAAGTACAATGCTTACAAGATGCAGTCAAATTCTGGTGTCTATGTCCATCCACTTGTTTTGTGAAAAAAAGTGACAAAATAATACACAAGAATGGATATTTTTAAAACATGGCATGGGAACTGAAAGTTCTGGGATGCTAAGTGAACAATTGCAACTCATGCTGCGTTGACATCTTGTCCATAATTGGCTGTTAGTTTGCTGACAGTACTTGTGCAGTGTGCAGGGGCAAAGAGGAAGCTATTTAATAAACAAATGAAGAGAAGGTCAGCATCAGCAGGCAAAAGCACCCATGGTAACTTTGAAAGTTCTTTTTTGTTTTCCCTAGGAGAATCATGCTCTGGATAGTGTTTAATATCTATTGCAGACTACAACAAGTCCTTGATTGGCTTGTAGCAGGTTGTCATAGCTGCTGTAGCCACAGCCAAGATTAGTGATCAGCAGCTTACTTGCTGGGTGGTACCTGATGAAGCCACCATACTGTATCACACTGACCCCACCCCTCAGCTTGAACCCATTGACATCAAGCAAGTTGGAAGCTCTGTGGGGCTTGGACAGACAATCTGCATTGTGGTGAAGACTACTACCATGTTACTGTATTCATAAACAGAATGAATGCAGTGCTAGGGCCCAGACACAGAGCTTAACATCACTTTCTTTTGCTGATGAAGCCAGTGGAGGGAGCATGATCTATGTCCGGGGTGAACACACTGCCTAGCAGGTAATACGTCAGAGAATGTGTGGTCCAGTTGAAGACTAAATGCTGTCTTTCAATAGTCTCTGCCTTATTGAATTTCTTGCTAAGGCAACATACTGGATATTTGTCATTGCTTAATTTTGTACTCTCATAAAAACAAACTATCCTCTAAGATGTATGCAGAATAAATAAAGCTCTTGGAGAAGTCAGAGGACACCAGACTGGCTCTGTGCAGAGGCATTGCTTAAGCGTTTGGAAAGCCTCTTTGGCCTCAGACATCCAACTGACTTGCCTTGGCAGCTTCTGCTTAGTAAACTGGCAAGGGGGGGCACACTAGGCATGGAAACTGTGGAATACATTTGAAGTATTACATTGCCAACCCTAGGAATATGTTTGCTTGCCTATTAGATTGTGTAACAGAACAGTTCTTAAAAGAATTTAATTTTTCTTCACATATTTGATTTACCCAATCTCGGTCATCCCTGTTCTACACTTAGGGTCATTAACAGTGAGGCCTGCTTGCTTTAGCAAGCTAAATACTAACTGCAAATTGGGAAGATGGGAATCCCAATCTTTCAAATGCATAACAACATAATCTAGGTAGGCTGAAATATAACCTTGATGAGGTTTTAATACTCCATTAATCAGCATCTGGAACATGGCCAGAGCCTCATGGAGACCAGATGGTAAAACCATACACTAAAACATCTATTCAGCCACATTTAAAACTACTTTCTATTTAGCCTCATCCATCAAGAGGAATCACCAGTACCTTTTTGTGGGCTCTAGCATCTTTAGAACCCTAATATTTTCCAAACTTTCCACCAGCTCATTCAATCTAAGCATAAAGTAACTATCAAATTTAAAGATATCATTAAGCTTTCTGAAATCATTGCAGAACAGGACAGTACCACCTGGTTTTGGAACCATGTAATAACTCAAATGGACTACAAAACCTTATGGAAACTTGAGGGACCTTTCAGACTGAGAACAATCAGATAGGTCAACAGTTGGTCCCAAGCCTTCCCACCATTCTCAATTACTTTTTTATCATGGAATTTAAGGTTCAGTTAAAGCATCCCACTAAGATCCTTAGATATTTAACCTAAAAGCTCTGGTACAGTTTTAAAGCTTTTGACATACAGAGTTTTTCCTGGTCTGCCAAGATTTCTATATGCATCCCTACTCAAAAAAAAAAAAAAAAAAAAACAACACAACAAGCTCTCTAGCAATTACTACAGAGCTGGCTGTTTTGAGTGGGACCACTTTGGTAAATGGCATAGTCCAACACTAATAATGTATACTGGTGTCCCCTGCAGGACCTGCACAATGACCTCAAGATATCTACTACAGTTCTCTCAGGAGACTTCAGGTATGAGCACAGGAGTTAAAAGATTTTGAGAGCCCAAGTGACTGGCTGCCTGTTGTCACTCAGGGCACCCAGCATGGAGATTTCAATTTCTTTCTTTCCTTCTTAACATCTGTCCAGTAGAATATGCCCAGGACTTTTGCTTTGGTTTTGTAAATTCCTAGATATCCACAGGACATTGCTATGAGACATTTGCATGACCATTTGCCCAAATGGCTTCGGTACCAGCAGCTGTAAAATGGCATTCCCTCTTTCTGTAGTTACCCGTTACAAGAGATTATTCTCCTTTTCAGAATTGGGATAAGCTTGTGGCATTCCTTCAGGAGCATCTTCTCCCACTACTCTAGAGATGTTCTCCATCACATAACTTAAGGATTCATCTTTACATTGGACTATCTCAAAACTTAATTTGTCTTCCTGTAGGTCAGACAGACAGGGATCCCCCTCTTCCTCCAGACCCTAGAGACAGAGGGTTTTATTTCCTCCCCAGACATAGTAGGTACAGGAACTTCTGAATCTGATTCTTCTCAGAAAAAAGGTAACTTACTCCCAACATTCTGAAGAATTTTCTTTGCCTTTCTCTTTTCCAGAAGTTTCCCAACCCACTCCATTTCTTTACTATTCTCCCTCTTCCACTTAACTCATTCCAGGGGATGTCTTCCATTGTTCTCCTGTCTTGTAGCCCCACATTCCCTCCATGTTTTATCATTACTCTTTACATTTACCTCATTTTATGGGTTTCAGTGTAGTTTGGGTGTTTGAGACTTAATCATTTCTCTGGGCAGTTGGTGCCCTCTTCCCTTACTAGCCATCCTGGGTTACTGAGATACAAACTCCCCTTTTCAGAAATATTTAGCCATACTTTAGTTTGGCCTTGGCTCTCTATAGTACCTCCAAGACTTATTGCCCCCTTTTCTTCCCTTGTCTGTAGGCTGGATGGGGTGGCTGTTACATGGGGTTGACTTAGACGGCACCTTTGAGCTTGTGAAAAGCGTCTTTCTGTTATCCTTTTCCCACTGATGCTAGAAATACTCAAAATATGGAAAGCCCTTCACAATAATTACACCATGATTAAGAAAAGTCACCATGGTTACCAGGTATAGCGCTGAGCAACCAGGCACCATATTTTCTCACTATGGATGCATGTTATTTCCAGTGGCAGCTGGTGACTTCAAAGTAAAGGAGGGCTGCAGGAGACAACTGAATGGGTGGGGCCAATGGGAAGGGGTGTGACCAACTAGAAAGGGGGGGGCTATGCTCAAAACCACAACAACTGGAACTTTAATTAAATACACTGCCCTGGGTGCCAAACCATCATTACAAGAGTCCAATCAAGACAAAATGAAGTGTAGAAGAAAAAAATATTTCAGTGCATTGGCTACATGACAACTTACTTAATATCTAGATGGAAACACAAAGGTTGTGAGGCATGAAAAAATAAATTGCTTTTTAAATACATTACTGGAATGCCTGTCAAAATCAAGTATAAAAAAACAAGCAGCACTCAACTCAAACCACTTCTCCTTGCACTGCA